>NW_017306805.1:682095-695551 GCF_000935625.1 Nanorana parkeri
ACCCGACGTTCAGCGTTGGCGGATCGGAGCGGGGAGGGGGGAATCCAGCCATGGTAGAGTGACCAGAAGGTCAGTATATGCTGCTTGGGGAAATGCATCTGACAATATAAACTGATTAGAGTGAGGAGGTCTATGACATTGCTTGATGCAGGGAACTGCAGATTATCATTCAACATGCCAGTGTCAAGTGAATTTTATATTAGGTTGTAACTTTTAATTAGTGCACTAACAGTCATGGCTGAAATACAATACTTTATGTAATTCATGAGCTGTTGCATGTTCAAGCAATCTTTCGTGGCAAGATATTCCTTTCACACCCAAATAGCTGTGTGACTTCTAGTTATCGCTTGCCAATGTATTATAATGGTAATTTATGTACTGTTGTTTTCTGTTGTCTTCTGTCCTATTTTTTTTTCTTAAATAAAGGACTCATTTTGCATTGGTTTGCTTTACTGGTGTTAACCATGTTATATGTCTGCTTTCAATGGCAAATGATCAGCTTGTAAGTTTTAAATCGCTGAGGGACTAAATGATTAGGAGAATGAATAGCCCCAGGAAAGAGTTACCAAGATTGATAATCATGGTCAGATGGTAGGAAGGAGTCACAAGGATAGTGGTCCTGCTGTGAGATCATTCTAAAAGAGTCAGCTGGAGAATTTGTCCCACCGATTGCCAATATTTGCCCATCAGCAGAGCGTACTACGGTGGTGTTTTTCCTTGTCATGGCAGCTTGGCGGGTTAGTGGGTCTTTGGGGTTCTGTGGAAGACTTGGAATTGTTAAGAAAATGGGGGCCTATCTGGTGGTATGATACTTTACTTTTGATGGGTTGTTGTTGGTTCTACCAGGGGCTTGGTTCTTTTGGGGGAAAAGCAGTATACATACTGAATTCAGAATTGTCCTTGAGGTGGTGTGACTGAGGACCAGGGTAGAGCTTAGTTTAGACCCTCTCCTGGCAACACTTGTCTATGTTGATATATTTAATGCTAATGGATTTTAAATAAGCAGCTGCTGTGGCCAATTTAAAACCCATGTCAAGCAGTGTGTCATTATCTGTGGTTAAAATGTCGGGGCATAAATGAAGAATCCATCTGCCAAGTGATAAAAAGTAAATAACATATAGAAGAAAATGGGAGAATTTGAAAAAATTATGCCTATGGGGTTAGGTATAACAGCTGCTTCACATCTGCGAAGTGGAAACCTTAGGCCAAATCATTCCTTGTTTATTATAATATGTGGTTTGAGACATAAGAACACTTATCATTTACTTTGCATGTAAAGTGAACACAAGCTGCTTTAAACAGGACTCAGGAACCAGACTAGTAAAGATGTTTACCCAGGTAAAAAAAAATTGTGCGAGCGTTAACATGTTCTGTTTAATCTTTTGAAATCTGAAGCTTTCATTAAAAGAATATCTCGTGATCCTACCATGAAAGTTATTGTTCAGGCACTTCATGTTACAGGGTGGCAATGCTCTGTCCCTGTCTCTCAGTTGAGCTCCTGTGTTGTCACCCTGTCACATGCACCCCTGATGAAGGCTACAAGCAGCCATGCTAACACACGCTGCAACCAGAGTCCACTATTGTCACTATTAGGAAGCTGGTTTTGAGTAATGTTGTGCAGCTTAATGCTGGAGCAAGTGAATGTATACAAGATGTTGCTAAAAGAGGTTGTAGGAGGCCAGCAACCCTGCGATACAACAAAGGGCGAAAAAAAGGTAGAAACAGTATTTTATGAAAAAAACAAAACAGTGTTTTAGTAAACTAAATGTCACCCAGTAAGAGTTAGGATCTACTATAAAGTAAACCACATATACAACAGCTACATAGATCTGAATTATCTGCCTTAAGTTTTGTCTTTAGCAAATGAAATGCATGCTCAATTCGGTCGAGTTTAGGTGAATTACTCGGCCATTGCAGAATATTCCACTCGTTTTGGGTCATTGTTCATATGTAAAGTGAAGCACTGTCCAATCAACTTTGCTGAATTTGGCTGAATCTGACCAGACAATATATCCCATTATATTTCAGAATTCATCCTTCTGTCTTCTGTCAGATCATCAATAAACACTATTGACCCAGTGCCGTTGGAAGCCATGCATGCCCATGCCATCACACTGCCTCCACTGTGTTGTACAGATGATGTGGCATGCTTCGGATCATGAGCCATTCCAAACCTTCGCCATACTTTTTTCTCACCATCATTCTGGTACAGGTTGATCTTAGTTTCATCTGTCCAAAGAATGCTGTTCCAGAACTGGGCTGGCTTTTTTAGATATGTGTTGGCAAAGACTAATCTGGCCTTTCTATTCTGGAGGCGTATGAATGGTTTTGCACCTTGTGGTGAACCCCCTGTATTTACTCTTGCGCAGTCTTCTCTTTATGGTAGACTTGGATAATGATATGCGTACCACCTAAAGAGTGTTCTTCACTTGGCTGGATGTTGTGAAGGGGTTGGAAAGGATCTTAGGATTATCCACCACTGTTGTTTTCCATGGAGGACCAGGCCTTTTTATGTTGAAGAGCTCACCAGTGCCCTTTTGTTCTCAAAATGTACCAAACTCTCATATAAGGTTCCTGCTATCTCTCTGATAAATTTCTTTTTTTTTCTTTTTTGCAGCCTAAAGGTGCCCATACACCTTACGATTATCGGATAAAACTTTTCGTCCGATGATCGAACCGTCGTACGATTTTCGGACGACGGCCCCATCCTGCCCCGATTATCAAAAGGTTCAATCAGCTGTAGTTAAAAAAAAAAACACCTGGACGACTTGCGGTAATTGACCGCATTTATTTTCGTTTGCGCATGCGCAGTGTTAATCGTACGACTTTTGACGGACGGAAACGCCACCAACCATGCAAACATCGTACGATCGACCAAAGTTTTCAAACATGCTTAACCGTCAAAAGTCGTACGATTGTACAGTACTATCGGTCGGGCACTCTATTCACACGTTATGATTGTCGTACGAAAAGTCAATCGCATACAATTATCGTACGATAATCGTAAGGTGTATGGGCACCTTAAGGATGGCCTGTTTGACTTGCACTGAGAGCTCCTCGGAACGCATGTTGTGGGTTCACTGCAAGAGCTTCCAAATGCTAATGCCACACCTGGAATCAACTTCAGATCTTTTACCTGCTTAATTGATGATGAAATAACGAAGGAATAGACCACACCTGTCCCATGAAACAGCTTTTGAGTCAATTGTCCAATTACTCTTGGTCCCTTGAAAAAGAGGGGGCTACATATTAATTCCTTAAGGCCTGTTCACACGACATCCGTTTTCTGTGCTGACCTGATCCGTACGCTCCTGCACTAAAAATGCATCCCAATGTATCCCTATGTGTTTTATGGGCTACAGTTCTCACGTGCGCAGTCCGTTCAGGTTACGACAGAAAAATACTGCATGTCACATTTTGTACGTCAAGAACGCGTCACAAATGCACTGCACTGCAGCTAACATACTGACAGCCCCACTGCAGCAAAAAAAAAAAATCTTTTTTTTTTTATTAAAACGCATCAAAAACGCGGCAAAACACATAGCACCGCATCTGCTGATCTGCACCTGTTGAGGACCTGAAACTCATGTGAACAGGTCCTTAACCCTTCCTCCAATATGGATGTGTATAACCTCAACTTAAAGCTGAGAGACTGCACATTGAGCCTATATTTTTTCATTAACTGTAACTTGAATTTATGTTGGTAAACAGCCAAAATAACAAAACTTGTGTCAATGTCCAATTATTTCCAGGCCTAACTGTGTGTGTGTGTGTGTGTGTGTGTGTGTGTGTGTGTGTGTATACACACACACACAAACACACTAATATACTCCAAACTCCTGTGACCCAAACTCAGCATATATAAGCATGTATATTTTCAGGATCCACTCCCGCTACCCGACTGACAGCTGGCTCTGCCTTTCTAGAGCCAAAACCAGCTGTGCCCTCCCCTTCCCTGTCTATCCCTCCAATGAGTGCTGAAGGAACAAAGAAGGGAGGGAGAATCCCTGCAGTAACTGACAGTCACTACTCTCTGCAGGGAGAAGCCTTGAGCTGAGCAATCAGCAGTTTGTGAACACTCAGCTCTCAGCCTGCGTGTGACACAGCAGTGTCTCACACCAGGTCTAAGTATTTTGAAGAGTATATTTTTCTCTCCCAGTACTTTTCCTTTAAAGGGCCGGTCCACCCAAAAATGACATTTGAGTTTTTGTTAGATGGTGAAGAGATAAACAGCTTAGCAGTTTCTTCTGTCACTAAAGGCACTGCGCTGTAGAGAACGTTGTGCTTAAATCCCTCAGCCTGCATTCCTATTATGGCCACTCTAAGGTGTTCTCTCTTTCTCTGTTGGATAATTTATTCGTTTTTTTTATTATGACGAACCCAAAAGGAGAAGCTAGAATACACAAAACTTCACATCTTGGAGGCAACCATATTGCTATTTGAAGATTAAAGAGAGCGAAAACACTTATCAAACAGAAAACTCTAGAAAATGTATAATTTCTTTGTGACCTCATCCTTAGCTTTTAGTCTCTTTATTAAAGTGAGGTTGGTTCTGGACATAATATAAGCATATCATGCTGCTTAAAATGTTTATTAATCATGACTGTAATCATTTGATCAAACATTTTATCAATCATGACTCCATTAAATTTCAGTCCTAAAGCTAATATATGAGTAACAATTTGTTTGATCACATAGATATTTAATTACCATGATAATTAGAGATTTGTTAAAGGAAAACAAATGTGGCCATTCGAGCACAAAGAGCATTGTTCAGAATTTTGGGTCTTCATGTTCAGATATGGTCTGTTTAATCCAATCCAAGTAATTGCCAACTCTTGTATAGACACCAGGGGGATGATTGAATCCAAAAGACACTATACCTTCCTGAACCCCTCTACAAACAAGAGGTCCTCCAGAATCTCCCTACATAAAGAGTAGAGAAATAACATTAGGTGAATGAAATCAAGATAAATGTTACAGGCTCCATAGCTACTGAAGGTGGTTTTACATCTAGGAGCACAGCAGGCTTATCAGACTGGTGTTTTAGTGAGTGGATTAATTTCTTCCTGGTTGCTAAGTAGTCTTCCCCTTTCAGTTCCCTTTGTCTCTCTTTTTACCCCATCACACTCTTCCCAATAGGGATGCGAAGAGAGCAGGCTGGAACAGACTATACAGCAACCAAGGCATGATTGCTTTTTTTCCTTTAAAGTAGCACTCAGGTTTAAATGTATGACATGTAGAAAAGTAATTGTACATGCAGATACCTTTCCGTTGCTGATCTTTACAGAAGCTACCATCATATGTGTTCTGTTTAGCTCAACTCGCTGGTGCAAAATCAGTGAAAAAAATGTCTCCCTAGTGACCTATTTTTTTTTAGATTACACCTAGGAGGACCAATTAGACTACTTGAAGTCTCACAGGAAGTGTGCACAAGACACAGGACAGCTCTGAATGTCTGACATAATTAATATTTCTGACATAATCAACACCTTTTGTGCACTTGTTGAATTGACATAACAAAATGCTTTCAATGGTATATTTAACAGAAAACAAAACAGAAGAGACAAGTTCATTGACCGTATTTACAGACAACCTTAAAATGTATTTCTAGTTAATCTATCAACTTAGTATGTAAATCCGCCACACCTGTACATGCTGTACATTGTTCATATTTAGAGAGGGAGGAACACAACCACAGTTCTTACATGCTAACTGTGTTAACATGCACCCATTGAACAGTTCCTGTTTGGGACATGGGATAATTCAACAGCCTGAATTGGAAGCTTGCAAAGATAGACTTCACGCCTCGGAATATCAAGTCTTTTAACCCCTTCATGACTGAGCTAGTTTTCAGGTTCTGTTCATAAATATAGCTGTATTTCTATAGGAGTGATTCTTAAAGTATAGCGTTCAAGTGGACTTAGGCTACTCAAAATCTAACGCTATTGTTAGTGGTTTTCAATAGATGTGACTAAATATTAATCCTCAGCTCATCAATAGCTACACTGAGAATGTCCACTTACATGGCAATAGTCCCAGAAGCATTCAATCTCATGTGTGGTTCTTTGCTCAGCATGTACAGAAATAGGTGCCAGTAAGTTTTAAAATAGAAAACAAGGCAATATGGGAAGGAGGGTGAAGTGTGTGTCCGGATATACCCCAAAATACAGACTTTAGACTAGGTCTTAATCTCTCTGAATCTCTCCTAAAGTCTCTTTTATTTTCTCTAAACACATACTATGCTGGCTGCACTCTTGCAGAGCTCTGGCTCATTGGCAACTCAACCAGTCACTCACCACATCTCCATATGTGGGGGACAGTAACAGCTTGTTTCATCCAGTCTTTCATCTTACACTCTTGTCTCCAGCAACCAGCATATTCAGGGTTTTCTCTGAGGAGGAGAGATCTTTATTTCCTCCCAACCCTCAGCCCAAGGCCTGGGAGGAGACCTAAATCTTTCAAGATTACATATTTAAAGGTCAAATGCCCATGAGGATGACACAGAGAACAGGAAGAATAAGATATTTAATGGTTCTCCAAGCATGCATCAACAGGTTCCCCAAGCCTTCTGATTAGCTAGGTCATCAAACATCCATAACACGAAATTATACTTCTCTAGCACACCCTGCTGGAGTAAGATCAAACAACATGTGACAGAGAAAATAAATTCTATGCTTAGAAAATCACCCTTGCTGTGGTACAGTTAGGCTGACTGCAGCCCACTGCTGGCTGCAGAAATCACAAAAATATTGTATTGTAACTATTATGTCTTCCTTATACTGTAAAGCGCCGCACAAACTGTTAGCACTAAATAAATCCTGTATAATAATAATCCACCAAAACGCAATAAAAAAGGTGCATGTTGCATTTATGGCAGCCTGGCTCAAAGTGTGTTGGAAGCACATTCAGAATGATTGCAGTAGCATACAATGCCGGTTGGTGTAAGTATTCTACATGGCAAACACATTGCAGTAAAGCGTGTGTTACCACAATTTGAGTGTTTCTGTCCTTCTCTTTTAACTTGAAAAGATTTCAGTACATTACCTGGCTAGAGTCTGTGATCTTTCTGACGTCCCCTGCGCAGATCATCCCATTAGTCAAGTGGTGATAATAGCGGTGGCAGTCTCTTCTGCTTACAATAGTCACATTGGTCTCAAATAATTTGTCAGTAGCATGGATCTTGTCAATCAGTCCCCACCCAGCAACGCTGCAGAGGACGTTTTTTGGAAGGTCACTGGTACTGGATGGAAGCATAATCGGCTGCACATAGCGATTTATCTGGGCCGGGGTTATGAGCTGATGGGAATAAGAATGAAATAGATTGGTAAAAAGAACAATACGTAAGTACATCCCTTATGGCCAACTGCAAACATCACAAATGGACAAAGTCAGTATGTGACAGAAATATGCACTGTGCTTCAATAATGTGCCTGTTATTCCTGTTTCCAAAGTTTTTAAAGTTTACCTCTAAGTACAAATTATATTTCAATGTCAATAGTGCATTTCTCAATTATTACTTTTTCATTTTCTAGTTCACCGCCGTTTCATCGTAGTACTTCTTACCTGTCAGCCCTGAAATTATTCCTGTTCGGTTGCATCTCAAAAACCAGCAGCATTGTCACCTTCTCTTCTCATTAACTCTCTTCTTGACTACGATGTTTTATGGGAACACTGGTGCCGCTTCTTTTGATGTATGGGTATCCCCTATATGAAGGGTCAACAACACCTAACCATATAGTTATCAAGTGTTCTGGATCCTGCTGGAAAATCCTGGAATATTGGATTTGGCCCTGCAGAGTTAACGGCCCACAGGCTGCAGAATCCAAGACACTTGGCACTTCATAGAGTTGTAGGGGGCGCCAAGTGTTGGAACGCTCTGCCTCATAGTTATTACTTACTTCAGATCAGGAGAGGCAGAGCAGTACGGGAGCACGTGAATAGGTAAGTAACCACTGAACACCAATACATATTCTTGCTCCTACTGATACCAATGATTTGAGGTTTATTTTGCTACCACTGATATAAACAATATGCAACTTATTCTCCTCCCATTGACATCAATGATGGGGCTTGTTTTATCCTACTGACAGCAAAGATGGGGCTTATTCTCCTCCCACTGACACCAAACATGGGGCTTATTTTACCCCACTGACACTAAAGATGGGGCTTGTTTTACTCCCACTAACACCAAAGATGGGGCTTGTCTTATACCGCTGACACCAAAGATGGGGCTTATTTTACTCCCACTAACACCAAGGATTGGGCTTGTCTTATCCCACTGACACCAAAGATGGGGCTTGTTTTACTCCCACTAACACCAAAGATTGGGCTTGTCTTATCCCACTGACACCAGTGATGGGGCTTATTATACTCCCACTGACACCAGTGATGGGGCTTGTTTTATCACACTGACAGCAAAGATGGGGCTTGTTTTACTCCCACTAACACCAAAGATTGGGCTTGTCTCATCTCACTGACACCAAAAACAGGGTTTGTTTTACTTCAACTGACACCAAAGATTGGGCTTATCTTATCCTACTGACCCCAAAGATGGGGCTTATTTTACTCCAACTGACACCAAAGATTGGGTTTGCCTTATCCCACTGACACCAATGATGGGGCTTATTTTAATCCCACTGACACCAGTGATGGGGCTTGTTTTATCCCACTGACACCAAAAACGGGTCTTGTTTACTCCCACTGACTCCAACAAAAGAAAGCGCTTATGTTACTCTTACTGGCAACAAAGATACTGAGTTTATTTTATTCCACAGACACAAACAATTGGACTTATTTTACTCCAACTGACACCAAGGATCGGACTTGTTTTATACCACTGACACCAAAGATGGGACCTATTATACTCCCACTGTCACCTATGTTGATATTTTTTACTCCCACTTTCTCTTCAGTGTAAGCCAACCCTATTTTGTGTAAAACCTAGAAAAGCAACAAGAGAAAGACACAATAGTACAAGCTATAGACCGTGAAGTCTCCCCCATTTTATTTGTCACTTTTGACCATGCCCTCATATGTGTGTGCTTTTTTCTTTTTTGATACTTTAAGGTGTCCCTCTTAATTATTTCTAAATGTTGGCAACTATGCTACCACTATGAAGTACTTGTACCTTCCCCCTTAATGAAGGACAGCATTGGCTGTTGGAGGATGTAGGAGGAAAATGAAGGCTATAGAGACAAACGTAAAAAAAAATACATTAAAAAAAAGGTTTTTTCATAACTGTCTGGATCAAATGCAAGCATATTAGAGTAGTGTTATCCACTTACTACACTGACATAGGGGTCTATTCACAAAGCTGCCGAAGGATCTGGCCGTAGCTTCGGCCGATCCTTCGGCTGGCTTCGGCCCCAGGACCCCTTCGGTTCAGGAGAACCGAGGGGGTGCTGTACAGGCTATTCACAATAGCCCGTACAGCTCCCGATCACGTCCGAGCAGCTCAGTCGAGCGCTGAGCCGTGCTGAAAGCCGAAGCTGGCCGAGAATATCAGTGTTAAATGATTTATCTCAACCTTCTAATTGCCGGATATGTTGGACAGCTTAGTCTGTTAAAGGAAGTTTTAAAATAACAGACTTACGGGCCAGATTCCCGGGTGAAAAACAGGAGAAAAAACACGAAAAAAGAAAACTAATGCAGCCACCACCTTTAAGAACTGGTAATCTGCAATAGATTACATTTTTGCTTTTGGTTTTTAGAGACACTTTCATACCTACAGGGTTATTCACAGAAGGGTGAAGAGTTTGGATAATACAGCAGAAGTGAACAAGCGAGGCTAACATAGCGGATTTGGAAAAATTCTGCAATTCAGCTCACTTTCCAGTTCAGCTATGTTGTCCTAGATTGTTCACTTCTCCTTCCTTCTCCAAACCCTTCACCCTTTTGTGAATAACCCTGTTAGTCTTATTTCTGTACATACTGTGTATTATCCCTGTTCTTTCATACAGTTAAAAAGGATTATAACAAGTCATTGTACATAATAGACATGTGCGATTCGTTTCGTTCCGAATCGAAATTCGGAAGAATTTTCGGAAATTCGGACATTCAGATGTATCCGAATTCCGAATTACAGACATAACGAATGCAAACGAATCCGAATTTCCATTTCCGAAATTCGGTAGTGGTACTTCGAACGTTCGTTTCGTTTTCTGTTCTTATTCGTTTCTTATTCGTTTCGTTCGTTGGAGCAAAGTGACATTAGAGAAGGAGAAAAATATTGTTTCCCCCTCAAATGTCACTTTTGCTGCAAACGAACGGAACGAATAAGAAACGAATACGAACAGAAAACGAAACGAACGTTCGAACTACCGCTACCGAATTTCGTCCGAATCCGAATTGACTTTTAACACACTAATCCCTAAAAACGAAATAACACAAATCCGAATTTAAAACTAAACGAAACTAAACTAATTTTTTGGCAGTGCACATGTCTAGTAGATAACCATTCAAAAACAGATATAGCAATGGTACCAAAAAAATATATATTTGTGCTAAATGCTAAACAGTTTCAGAGAGTTCTTATTAATGTAAACGTATACATGGTATATCTGGATTAAACTGTTGTTTTTTTGAGAGTAGGAAATAGAAAGTTTTCTTCTCACCTTTAACAACATTATATCATTATTTATCATTTCTGGGTCATACTCTGGGTGAACATAATAGCTTTCCACACCCAAAATCTGTTGACTATTTTCAGCTTCAGTCACATCATGGGCTCCAAGGATAACTGTGATTTCCCTGTACAGACAAAGCCACCAGTGGGGTGAATAAAATGTAATAAGGTTCCTTTCTTGTTGAGATGGCAGAAACAGGAATATATAACAAGTCTTAAAAAGAATGTATAGTAGTTTGCATATATTTTATTTATGTATGTATGTATTTATTATGGTCAGGGCCAAAAAATAACATAAAAAAATGAAGAATTATATATAAATATTAGGTGTTTGGAGCTTTAGGCTCCTCCTGTCTATCCTTATATTAATCCTCATATTTCTATTTATAAAAGAAACATTTTATTTAAATAGTAAAAACAGATAAAAAGCATCAGAAACAAAACATGTAAATGTAATAAAAATTAAACATGAATTAAAACCATTAGGTTACATTTATTCATCTTAATTTTTTATGTGGAATAGTTTCGTGCAGTGCTTTTAAGACACATTTTACACATGTTATACGATCATCCTTACTGAAGGACTAAACGTTTTAATGAAAAAAACCACAAGCAGGATGCAGCAAGCAAGATTTTTTTCTTAACGCACAGCAACTGAAATGCAGTGCTGTCAATACATTTTTTTAACTTTATTTTCTTAATTTGACCAATACAGTAAACTCCCTGTTATCTTGCACCCACGTAGACCGGTAGGTGCCGCTAACTGTAGTTTTGGGTTGCTTGAGAGTTAAGCTATTGCAATTTGATAGCAAATAGCAGACTGCCTATTGCTCCTCATTGCTTATATTCTGCTGCCGACCGCGGAATCTAGCCGCTGGCCGGCAGCAAGATGTCAAAAAAGAATTTAATTAGCAACTAAATAAATGTATTCGCCTGCAGTGAATATGGTATGAATGTCAAATTTGCTGCCTTATAAATATGCCCCCATAAGTTGCTTTCCATACAAGCATTTGAATCCCATTTATTTTACACTAGATAATGATGCTAAGATAGTATCTGGTCACTTACCCATGACAGTGGGCAGCAGACAATACCCAGTCTTTAGCAATGAGAGAGCCTCCACAAGAGTACTGACCAATGTCTAAGTATGCCATGTAAGGCCGTGAATGTGGTTCTGTCTCATTACCTCCAATAATCCCATAGCGGGGTTTCCCTGCAAATAAACATAAAATGTTTTGTCTTTACACATATTTTTTTAAGTCTTGTTAAAGTGTATTTTCACTTTTGCAGGCTAACTGAGATAACACACACTTTATATTTGTTACATGTTCCCATTCATACCGCATAACCCAGAAGAAAGAAGATCAAAAATGGCTGCTTACATTTTTAGATGCTCTTTTCTGAAAACTCTGGGCTGAAAATCCTTTTTAGTTCTCCCTTTGTTTGTAATGTTTATCACGGGGTTGGGGAGTTGTGTTTGCCATAATTAACCCTGGTGTACTGTGCTGGCAAACTTCATTATGAGTTGTTAACTAGATGTGCAGGACTGTGGATAAAGTTCAAGACGGGTGGTACATTTTGCTTTTTTTTCACCTGGTGATCAAGAAAGTAAGTCTCTTATTTTTCAGCTCCCAAGCTGTCCAGCAAATGTGGCAGATAGAGGGTTGAGACAACCCATTTAATACTGACAGAGGTGCTTACAATGATCACTTTTTATTCTTTTATGGAAAACCTTTATCCCAAAAGGAAAAAAACAGTTTCTGTATCTGCTTAAAACGTGTTAGCTGGAGGTCTGATTTAATTTGTTAGTAAAGTCCATCTACAGGTGAAACTCGAATAATTAGAATATCGTGCAAAGTTCATTTATTTCACTAATGCAACTTAATAGGTGAAACTAATATATGAGATAGACTCATTACATGCAAAGCAAGATAGTTCAAGCTGTGATTTGTCATAATTGTGATGATTATGGATTACCGCTCATGAAAACCCCTAGAACCCCAAATCCACAACCTCAAAAAAGTAGATTATTACATGCAATCAATAAAACAAGGATTGTACATAGAACAATATCGGACCTCTGAAAAGTACAAGCATGCATATGTACTCAGTACTTGGTTTGGGCCCCTTTTGCAGCACTTACTGCAATTACTTTTGCACAATATTCTAATTATTCGAGTTTCACCTGTAAATGTCCATCTAACACTACCCTCTCCACAGGGTGACAATGCTGCTGTCCAAGGGCGGCTTCGTTGCTTCTCCATAGGGTGGAGCCACCCTAAGACAGAAAATGTGTTGCTGGTCAGATCACCAGGTGAAAATAAAGCATAGAAAGGCTAAAAAAAAGAAAATGAAGCAGCCACTACATGTAAGGATTGGTAAACTGCAATATATATTAATATATTGGCCAAACCAGTGAATAAAAAAGTCAAACTTGCAGAATACAAGTAGTGCACTGATGCTGGGGGGAAGAAATGCTAAGTCCTATAAACCATGTAAAAAAAGTGGTACTTAGACATGCTTACCTGCACATAGGGTTGGTAGAGAAAGAATAGAACACACAAAGATCACAAGGAGAACTGGAAGTTGCTCCATATCACACTTCTGAGAAAGTACTTCTCCTAAAATCTGTTAGTGTTTTCTCCTCTTATATTCTACTCAGCACAGATAAACATCTAGTTACATCTCATTCTCTCACTAAGCTATCATATAATGTGGGCTACATATCTATTTACTAGCATCTTTTATAGAAACAAAAGGCTAAATATAATAAGTAATACAATATTATGTACAATAATATTATCTAAATATACTGTATATATATATATA
>NW_017306805.1:695646-696640 GCF_000935625.1 Nanorana parkeri
CATACAATAATAATAAAATAATATGCAATAATATTATGTATATTTGCAATATTGTAGATGTATGTGTATTTTAGTTGGGAGGGTAATGGAGGTTCAGGTATGATTCAGGAGGCAGAGTTTAAATACCCCACAAAAATAATTTCAGCTATTAAAAAAGACAAAATCCTATCCCTGAAAGGCAAACAAATCTAATTAAATCTTTTTGGCATCGGGGGCATTCATGGCATTTTCTCAAAGTCAGATAGTGCTTACAGAGAATGCCCCGTGTATGGCTTTCTGTATTATAAGTACTATAGCAGTACTATTATAAACATATTTTCTTCTTACTTAGATTGACTTTTAGTCCTATTCTATAAAAAATCCCCTGTCCCCCAAAATAAAGTGATATCCATCCTTCCAAAACAGATGATGGCAATAGCATTTTAGTGAATGTTGAGATGAAAGTGGTATTGTATTCTGACTGCCCCTAAAAAAAAGGATGGGATGTCCCCTACCAAAAGTAGAGGTATGGTCCATTATAATAACAAAAAGTTTAGGGCATCTTTTGAGAAGAATAGGAGGCTACAGATCATGCCAACTCCTCAATGAGCAGCAGTTTAAAGAGAAGGTCTTCTTCAAGGGCATTCTGCTCTCTCACACTCCTTCCTTCCTTTCTTCTTTTCACAGTCTCTCTCTTTCTACCCATGTTACTTCTCCTTCCTTTTCTCTCCACACTTGTCTTGCTTTCAGTCCAGTCTCCTCTACTTCCCTAATTCTTCCAACCTTTGGGGGGGCGGGGGTGCGATTGCCCCGGGCGCAGGGCTGAGGGGGGGCGCCATCACGACCCCCGCTAAACGAAGCCCCTGGCCGCAGATGCAGTGGCTCCCTCTCTCTGCCACATTCACACGGCTGTCATCGGGCGGCCGCTCGCTCCTCCGAGGCCACTGCGAGCGGCCCTCTACAGTGCATCATTGGAGGGCGTGTCTGCCTGATCCAGCCAGCCCTGATCGCATAG
>NW_017306805.1:701987-702476 GCF_000935625.1 Nanorana parkeri
AATACTACTCACCTGATTCCTGGATCCAACAAGCGCGGCCTCACGTCTCCCACGCTGTTAGAAGTTGCATACAGCGTGTGCTGGTTACTACCGGCGTGCGCAGTGTGCAGCTTCTGAGAAGATACGCTATTAGCGTAGCGATGCAAAATGCGCAGCCGCCTTCCCCACTATGCTAATAGCGTATCTTCTCAGGAGCTGCGCGCGCCGTTTAATTATTAACCAGCACACGCTGTATGCAGCTTCTAACAGCGTGGGAGACGGGAGGCCGCGCTTGTTGGTTGATCCAGGAATCAGGTGAGTATTAGAAAAAAAGAAGTTTTATTTTATGTTCTATTCTTAGTTGTATAATGGCATTGTAGTACTTTCAGGTGGAATACAGCTTCATAAGATATCAGCTAGGGAGCTACAAGTCCCAGCATGCCCTCATTGCCCCTGTACAACAACCAGATATTGCTGTTCCCTGGGTGATATGTGTGTGTGTGGGGGGGG
>NW_017306805.1:702495-709469 GCF_000935625.1 Nanorana parkeri
AGGGACAATGATGGCATGCTTGGACTTGTAGTTCCTTAGCTGATATATATGTGTGGGGTACAGTTCTAGTGGATGTTTATATAATATGGGGGGGGGGCGAAAAAAAATGTCCTGCCCCGGGCGCCCATAACTCTGGTTACGCCATTGTTCCTGTGCCCTCCTGTTTGTTCCTATTGTCTCCTACCACCAACACTGCTCACACACAAACACACATATTCCTGTTATCCTCTATGTTTGTCTCCAATCTGGCTCACCAGTGTCTTTTATTTAACTTTTTCTCGCTGCAATCCTACTGTCATTCACTCCCAAAGAAAATATAGAAAACTACATGTAACCACACATTAAACTGATAGTGTTTAAGCTACTGTGGCAAAATGCCTAACTGCATCTTATTTGGATGTGCCATTTGGGGTGCAAGTATTTCTGTCAAGAAATCACCCCCATGGGTACTTGCTAACCAGACCAAGATCCTTGTTTGGTGGAGGATGAATGAGGAGAGAGTTTCCTTTGATGATGCAAAACAGTGCTGTAAAACAGTTATTACACTCTACAATACCCCTGCCCATCACAGGAGGGTGATTTATCCGATCTAGCTGGCTGGACATACACAGGCAGGTAAAAAAATCGTGGATACAATCTGGTACACTCTAAACAGCTAGGTAATTCCCACATGCATCTAATATTCCCCAACCTATCCTGTGAGCTGGAATCCTTGCATAGGATGTATGACAGATTTATCCTCCTTAGCTAATAACCTTTAAAGGTGTTAGCTCACCTGCTTTGAGGGGAGATCTTGCCTAAAGTGGCCATAAGTTATATGTACCAGCCAGTTCTGATGGCTAGGATAGATTTAGGATTTGAGACACCAGTGCAGCATCTTAATAAACGCGAGTGGTTCTATGAGGCTGGAATATACCATTTTGCATCTGCATTTGTGGCTCCCAGACAGTGCAGAGTCTCACTTTGTAAAGACCTTTCTTTCCCTAGTGAGTTGTAGTTGCACAGTCTGTGAGGATTCTTTCATGGTTTGCAAGGGGACACTTGATTACCTTCATCTATACCACAAGCTTAGAGGGTCTTGTCAGAAACTTATTGGCTACTAGGTCTGCAGGCCTGAGCTGTCCTTTCTTATCCTAAATTGTGAACATTTATCTAAACTATTGGCCACTAAATAAAGAAAATATCATCTCACCTCCATGTCACAACTCTCTTACAGCAACAGCGTGAATGAGCCCTAATCTAAGGGAGAAACTAAGAATATCATTCTTAGTCCATCAAGAAAACTATTCATGGCATATAATTATCCAGTTACTAATCATAAAAGTAGTGAAAAGCAGGGTGCCTGAAGCAACACACATTCTTCAACCAAAAGCTCATAAAATATTGTTTAACAAAGGCTATGAAAAATGAGCATAGTATCAATGTGTATATTTCATGGGTATCTTGCAAAGGACAAATTATCATTATCAAACCATAGAAGACAGAAAGAAAGCTACAAAATTAATGTTGAAAATCTGACTTTCTTCAGCATAGAAAACAGGGCATGCATATAAACAATGAATGGCAAGTACCAACAGTTGCAGAGTGTATACCACACTGTTGGTAACCTAACTGGGTTGAATTGGTTAAAATGACCATACCCCCCAACTATCCTGCATTCCGTGGGCTGTCCCAAGATTTTCACTTAAAATTCCAGTGTGCCATGGGTCCAGGAGAAGTCATGCTGCCAGGAGCTGAAATGCTTGGTCCAGTACCCAGCAGCGAATCTGTGCCAGCACTGTCGACTGAAGTGATTTCCCATGTGTCAGTATCTCTATTTTTTGGCTCACTGACACCGGAGTATTTTTTCCCTTCCACTGACTGCTGACACTGTGGCATTCTTTTAGTAACTTACAACCAATAATGGAGTTTTTTTGCCCTGCTGGCCGCCAATACTGGAGTTTTTTTTTCTCTCTCTGAGCTCCGACACCAGGACATTCTTCAATTCACTGCTGCTGGGCAATCTATTTCCTCCCATGGACTACTGACATTGTGGAGATCTTCCTCTCACTAACCGCAGACAGATTTTTCCTCCTTCCAAGTGCTAACACCTGGAACATTCTTCCATTCACTGACCATTTCTTCCTTTCAATGACCACCGGTGCCAGGGCATTTCTTTCAGACACTGGGGCAATCTTCCCATCACTGGCCCCTGACACTGGGGCAGTTTTCCTCCCACTGATTGCTGGTACTGGGCAATTTTATCTCCCACTGTTCATAAACGCCATGGAATTCTTCCTCCCATTAATTGCTGATGCCTGGCCCTTCTTTCTCCCACGACCATCAATGCCTGGGTATTCTTCCTCTCCCTGACTATTGACACCAGGGCATTCTTTCTTCCACTTACCAACAATGTAATGGCCTCTGTGTTACATACTCTTCACTGTTTCCTGTAAGCTGTCCTGTAAACTACATAATTGGGACCAAATTGTTTATTGTCTCAACAGTACCTAGTTGCTAAGTAGTCACCACATATATTACTGAAGTTCATCTTCTAGGTAGGCCCAGACAAAGTATTACTTCTATGTATATATTCTATGTGAATAAAAGCATACTTAATTGAAGAGTTTACATTTTTTTTAAAATATATAATTTATCTTGTGATTTATGTGAGTCTGTATGGTACAGAAATTAAGGAGTCTTTTGAGAGCACAAGGGCTGCGGCATATGTACGTAGCATATATTGTGAATAGGCTCAGACTGTATTTAACCATGTATATGTCATATGCCATCCTTGCACCAAAGTGTCCCTCCTTCTCATATTATAGGGTTGAGAGGAAAGGATAACTGTTGAAAAATTCTGAAAATACATTTAAAAGTACTCTTTGAACAGACTATGTGAGAGAAGAGGAGGTTTATTAGAAAACCTAACATAAACAAATTATAATAATGAAAATGGAAGGTAATAATAAAATCTCCTTAAAATCTATTTCACTCCGGACTAGTATTCAGATTTAGGTCATCTCTAAGCTACCTTGAACTAATATAAAAGTATACATTATTCTCAGGCCTGAGAACTGATTCTTGCAAAACAACTTTAAACATGATACAATCACATTTGATCTATATGCACAATGTGAACGTGATATACCATGCTTATAAGGTTAACAAATTAACATACAGTTTTTTTCACATTGGTATATAGGCACATCTTTTACATTTTCTGCTCTTGTACATTTAAAATCAGTCATCAAGCAGTGCAATCCATTGAATCCAAATTCTCTAGAGCTCCTGCAAGCCCTCTAGCGAGGTGTTACAAATAGTTTCTAAAGAAAGACAAGAACATGCTGTGAGAACAGTCACAATTGCCCTCATAAGATATCATTAAAAACTGAGGTTATTAAAAAACCAAAAGTATTTTGCTGTACCCTACACAATAACCTCATTACATAGACTGCTGGTAAAGATAATCCATTATGTGTTTCAGTTTCCCATGCATTATTTGATCATGATAATTTCCAACATGCTTTCTGTAATTAAGAAATCCATTTATCACCAGACCCACAGCTTGGATTTTAAACTGGGAATAGATTAACTTGAAAAAACTGCAATTCTGTGTACCCAGTCTTGTGATCCAAATACCTTTAGAAGACAGCACAGCCAGATCATCAACCTTCACTGCAGTAGGATACCTTGGTCAAGAACACAGTGCCAGTTTGTTAATTGGACAAAAATGCAGCAGCACACGGATAAGCTCATCTTCCTCTACTCTCTCCAAGAGGAGAGCATATTCCCAGTCAGAATGCAACGGATCCTGACTAGCTCCTAGTGCCGTCCTTCCCTCTCCCAGTTGTGGTGTGTTTGAAGTCTATTCAAAATGACTGGGCTGCCTAATTCAACGCATGCAAAATGCACAAATACAGCACATTTATTATTGCAACACATTGGTTTATAGCAGTGGTGGTCAATTTGCAAATAAATGAAGGTCAAACGTGTGTCCCCTGACCTTTCCAGAGGGCTGTGCGATAGCAGTACTTTTTTGTATACCTCATCTAGTTATGCAACCTACCGCACCTCAATACCTGAAAATGTTAGTCCTGCTGCATTTTTTTCAACATTCGTCTATGCACACTGACGAATCATTGGTGTTAGTGGCCACAATAAAAATCCCCCGCATTGTTGTCAGTGGCCATAATTTAAAAAAAAAAACAGTATCGGTGTCAGTGGCAGAATAATAACTCCCCCAGCATTGGTGTCAGTGCTGTTTCATGCCTCCCAACTGTCCCTCATTTGGAGGGACAGTCCCTCTTTTGGAACTAAATCCCTCTGTTTCTCTTTCCTCTTCAGCAGTCCCTCTTTTTGGTCTTATGTCTTTGGCGCTATATAAAGTACTGCACAAACTGTTGCCGCTATATAAATCCTGTATTATAAAAATAATAATAATTATTATTATATAAATAAGAATATACTCTTTTGAATGTCACTCTCCCCAAGGAGGCTGGGACATTTCTTGTACTGTGGGTGAAGATAACTCCACCAGTGTTGGGTGCTGAAAAGCAGAGAACATTTTAGCCCCTTGCACCCCACTTGCCACGCAAAGTTCAGTGCCCAACAAGTGGCGGCCCATGTTGCATGGCAGGCTGCATGTTGGGCATCACTCATTTATAGGATCTATAAATCAGGCAAAAAGGAAACATAGTGTTACAATTTTGTATTTGGGACAGCAAGCTTGAATTCGTTAGGTTGCTTCTTAGGTTGTTCTGTTTATGCCATGTTTTTCAAATCTGCAAGACTGGCTTGTAAAATCCAGAGCAAAAAAAGAAACACTATTAGTATAAGAATGTACTCTGTACTATTTTAACAGAATGCATGCCTAAATCATCTAAAAAATACATTTTACCCTATGTCATTGGCAATACTTCCCAGTTATTAAAATTAGAGTATTTGTACAGTTTATTTCTCGATTAAGCTAGTATAACATCCAGTCAGCTTTATTAATATTCATACAGTATATGGAGAGCCAGGTACAAAACCAGCAAGCCTTTATTATAAACAACTGCAAACAATTGGCAGCATCCTATGGAATTTGTTAAAGTGATATTAAAGATATTTTAAATGCTGGTTAAATCACTTACAATGGATATTGCTCCTTGATGTTTAAAAGTTGTAGTTTTCTGCAGAATCAGCTGATTCCCTGAGCACTGGCCCTGATATTCTGTTTTAGGGTGGCTCCTTTACCTTGCAGGATCCTATGAAGCCACCCTTGTGTCTGCTAGTAAGCTGTGTGCGTCTTCACAAACACACAGACTCTTCTTCCTGCTCCCCTCTCCTCCCTCCTTCCTTCTCCCCTTCCCCAAACTAGTAGATGGACAACTGCTGGAGACTGCTCTGTCGATTGTGATCTCGTAGTGGACAGGAAGTTCAGGGAAGCCAAGCTGACAGAGTTGGAGCCAACTATTTGAAAACATGATGACTGTAAGTGCTTGGGCAAAATATATTTGTTTCTTGACATATTGACATATTTGTGTCAGGTCCCCTATAAAGTAGCAGTTTGTCCTCTTTACCAGCTACTCTAATAGCTTTGCACGGGACACTTTAAATTTCTCTCTAGTGATAAGCAAAATAGACTAAACATGGAAATATTTGGTGTAATCTAAGCACATGCATACATACTTTAGTAATATCCAATCATCAGAACACGAGTTGTGAGCTGTACTGCGGCACCAGTATTCTTTCTGCACCCACTATGGGAAACCGGTCAAAGTTTCCCAAACTACTGCTGACTGACAATTATGGTGCCTTAAATTATGTCTGCACATTCTTTACAGCAGGGGCAGCCAAACTTCAGCCTTCCAACCATGGTGAAGCTACCAACCCCATCATGCATCTGCCTACAGAAGTCATGTCCATGGATGTCAGGGTCTTGCAAAGCCTAATGGTATTTGTAGTTTCACTTCAGATGAGGGATGAAGTTGGCTATATAGTTTATCACTCACAGTTTATAAATAGTAGTCTTGTCACTTTTTCAATTCTGATGCAGCCACTGATTAATTATACATGCCGTCCAAAATCTTGGCAAATTTGTAACACCCCAAATACATGCAGTGAATAGTTAGTATAAAGGCATCCTTAGAACACATTAGAAATCCTAATTTCATGACATACTGTATATCCTTTACAGTGAAATCCTCCCTCCTTCTTGCTTTGAATGATGTACCACACAGATAAAGTGAAGTCTATTTTGGAAGAGGCATGCGTGCAGAGATAAGCCTGTGATCTTTAATTTTCCGTTGCCAAAGATAAAATCTGAATAAAATAATATTGTCTGTTAACACAGATAATTGTCGTTGACATATGATTTTATTTTTTTGCTGTAAAATAAGTTAAATGGGTTTTCAGACCCATGAACATGCCAACCTGATCTAGTTATCTTAGCTATATGCTTCCTTTGTACAATTAATGTAATATATAAAATACACCAAAGCTGACAATTTTAGACAGATTTAAGTTTTATAAAACCTAAAGGAATTAAGCTTCAAGTATTAAATGTAAAGCGACACAATAGCCAAATTACGTCCTATTTAAACTAGTGCGTTCACACCAACTTTTATTTGTTTCTCCTTATCAAGTTTCTTCTTATGGAGGGGATATGTCTGGTACTTGGCAGTGGCGTAACAACCGGGGGGGCAGCAGGGGCGCGGGCCCCGGGCGAAAAGTGAAGGGGGGGCGCCGGCCGAAAATGGCACTTTCGGCTAAATGCACAGAGCAGTGCCCAGCAGGGATGAAAGGAATCAGAGAGAAAATGACAGCCAGCCGAGCGCTGCGGGACGAGCGCTGTGAGCGGCCGGTGTCTTTCCTCCCACACCGCTCGGCCGCCTATCACAGTGCAGCAGAGCGGTGTGGGGGCGGAGACAGCCAGCGCTGTCACAGGAGGCTGGGCTCTCCTCTTGCAGCCTCCTATGACAGTGTGTGTCAGAGAGGAGAACGGGTACAAG
>NW_017306805.1:709502-718823 GCF_000935625.1 Nanorana parkeri
CAGGTGCAGGGTACAGTTCCAGTGGTTGCTTATATAATGGGGGGGCGAAAAAAAAATTCTGCCCCGGGCGCCCAGAACTGGTTACGCCACTGGTACTTGGATAATGCAGTTGTCCCATCAGCTCTGGGCTCTATCTGTTAAGTGCACAGACAGGCCTCATAGATGCACACACACTCCCAGTTTGTTATTACTCAGACAGTAATTCACTTTCCCAGCTCCATTCTTCTAGGCAGGAACTCACCTCCTATTTATCCAAATCACTTGTGGTTTTCCCTCGGGATGAAAATCTAGTGGCTTTATGCATTTGGTGGTCGAGAAACCCAACCACCTACTCTTTCTCTGACTTTAGGGCCTTTATATCACAGGAATCCAGACTCTTGTCAAAAGGCTAAGGGCCCGTTCACAGCTGTGCATTACAGTTAAGTACATACAACTTATGTGCGTTGTGCTATGAAGCTAATTTATTTCAAATGGGCTACAATGCACTAAAGGTGCTGCATGCAATGATTTCTCAACGCATCACAATGCACATATTGTTCACATCTCTGCGCTATGGTGCGTTACAATGCATATGTGCTCGCTGCAGTGTGCTGTGTTAGTGTGCTAGGGTGCTATTCAAGTGAATAATGCATTGCACTGTGGTACATATAAGGTGAGTGCAAGGCGAGTTACTGTAATGCACAGGTGTAAACAGACACTAAAAGATTTTACTACACAAGCTGCCACACCCTGGGCTGTAAGTAGCTACTATCCCAGATTATACCATGGGCTTTTTGGGGCTGTTTGTCACATAAGATCAGCTGTTCTCAACCAGGGTACCTCAAAATGGAATCATGGAAACAATTTACATTAATCCAAGGAGGGTGAGATCCATTCAAAAAGGGTAGTAGTTCTCCTCTGTCTCTGTCCTCCTCCTTCAGCCCTCTACCATAGCTGTGCCTTTTGATACAAAAAGGGGGCTCTGATATGAAGAGTAGCTTCTGATGTGAAAAGGGGGCTCCTGAAGGGGAGTGGGAAACCCGATGTGAAAGAGGAGCACTTGAATATGGAAGCAGGGGGCTCTGATGTAAAAGGAAAATTGTAGAAATGTCACCAGCACACCAGTCCTTTTATAATAGCAAAAGCTTCATTTATTGAAGTTTTCTGCCATATGACCAAACAAGCGCTTTTGGGACCGTACAGGGTCCCTTCGTCGGGGACCCTGTGCGGTCCCGAAAGCACTTGTTTGGTCATATGACAAAAAACTTCAATAAATTAAGCTTTTCCCATCTTAAAAGGACTGGTGTACTGGTGACATTTCTACAATTTTGCTGACATTCGCGGCGCCATCCACAGTCACTGCGAGCACCCCCCATTACAAGGGACATATCGGTAAGAAGTGCGACAAGGATAGTACTCATTATCTGATGTAAAAGGGGCTCCTGATGTAAAGGGGGTTCTGATGTGAAAGGCGTGGATGCTGCTGTGGAAGGGGTGCTCTCTCTGGTGTGAAAGGATGGGCTTCTGTTTTGAAGAGAGGCCTGTGACGTGAAAAGGGAACCTCATTTTGTTTTATGTTTTTTGTGAGGTCATCCCTTAAAACGCCTACAAGACCCCTCTCTGGGATAAGGGTCTGGTATGGAGGGGACACATGTAATTTTTTATGTTTACGCTATGTTACATTTTAGACTCGGGTGCCTTAAGATTTCGCATCCTTTTAAAGGGTGCCATGACTGAAACATGCTGAGAAATGCAGCACTAGATTGATATAAAGCCCAAAAGAAAAAAAAGTTGTTAATGTACATTAGCATTATACTAAGACAATGTTCTTAGCAACATGTAGCCTAATCCCTCAGCCCCTCAGTAATTTCTCCCTTCCCATCCCCAGCATCATCCTTTGCCAGCAAGGTGCTCTGCTCTTTGGAGCTGCAGACAATGGGTAGAGATAAGCCCAGCTCTGGCTGCTCCCAGAATTCACTGATCGGCGGAGGCTTCTTCCTCGTCAGGCTGCTCGGCTCTCTACCGGCTCCAGCCATGCGTCTCAAGCCTATGTGCCATACAGATCCAGCGGCCACCACATGCCAATCACTGCCCCCCCAGGCAGCTACCTTTACTAGCACCATGCCAGCAGTCCTCCGGCCCAGTCTACCGATGCCACCAGCAGTGCCGCTGCTCTCCTGCCTGCTGCTGTGAGCAAAAGGGACAGCTGCTATGGGCCCCTGTAAATTATGGGGCCCAGGGCAGTTGCCCCTTTTGCCCTGCGGTAAAGATGGCCCTGCCTGCACCCTATATATGTTCTCCTGGTAGCTCAGGTCTCCTGCCACCACATTCCACTATTTGAAGTCTCAGTCTGCTACTTCAACCATGACAACTTTTGCATTTCCGTCTCTCCAAATCACTGGTTGCTGCAGTCCAGTTCTTTATACCCTCGTTACTTCAGTCCAGAACTCCCAGTTTTCCCATGCTATGGTTCAACACCAGCAATCTCATCTGCTATTCAGTTGTATATTTTTTTATCACAATGCTCCAAAGATTGTAGCCACAGTAATTTGGATCCTGTGCCTTCAGTCTCCAACAGTTGCTTTTCACTTAACAATGCCTCCTTTCACAATCAGCAAGACTAAATCAAAGCAAACATTTTTTTTTCTACACATAGAATCCAGCCTCTAACCTTGACTACTGACTAGTCTCCTGATAGCAAAATTATATATTGTAGTTTTGCCGCAAAGGTGTCTCACTACAATGATACCAAGGTTGTATGTAAACTTGTTGGTTCCCTGTTCATTGTGATATACAGCACATGCCATGTGGAGATATTCTATGCCTCATTAAAACACTTGGTTTATGTGCTACCATGTGTGTCAAAAGTCCTAAGCAAGAGGAACTTGCTAATTTAAATCTAAACATGGTGGCAGTGGTATACAGGACGTTAGAGGAATATAGTGACTAGCTAAAATCACTAGGGTACAGCAAAGCCTACAGTTGAAGCTAGAGCCATGGCAACTGTATGAAAAGTATAATTGTCCATATAGAGACCCATGGAGAGTGGACTGAAACTTGCTGGAAGAATAGATGTGAGTTTTTCTAATCTGTCCCAAACATGGAAGCACTGGAAAGATGAGTTTACTTATTTACTTTGTATGTGGATCTCCAAGCAGAACCCAGTGATGAGAATTAAACATGAGGCCATGCCTCATGTCTAATTCTCACCTTAGAAAGACACTACTAAGAAGAAAGTCTAGATATGGAGAGCCATCTGCTAAAGTGCACATTAGACTACCTCTTGCAAATTATGTACAAAGAAAATATTGTAGAAAAAGGCATTAGATAGAACGGAAAATTGATCAGAATATGGTAGGATATGCAAAATCTGTGGCAAAAGGGATACTTTCATAGCTCAATGTAGACTAATGCACACTAGCAGGCTGCCTTTAAGGCCCCATTCACACTGAGCGCTTTATCGCGCGGGGTAATTCCCGCAATATCGCGGCTATTTACTGCGCGATATCGCTCTCCAATGCATGGCAATGGGGCTCTGTCCGTCGCTGTCGCGGGTCGTGCGTCGCTATAGCAGGACCCTTTTTGGAGCAGATTTTGCCGCGATTCTAGCTTGCTCAATGCAAGCATTTGCGCGATGTCGCGCAAAATGCAAATCGCGCGACAAACACACGATTTGCGAATCGCTCAGTGTGAATGGGGCCTAAAGTGACATTAAAGGATAAATTTTTTTCCCTCCCCCCAATGTTAATGTTAGCACTTACCTTAAATGATGTCTCTTAATCCGATCTTCTTCTTTCCTGATGTTTTCATCTGTCCCTCCAGCGGTGCGGCGGCTCTCCGATCCAGCGCTAACTCCTCTCTGCTTGCTGGCACTTCTGCTCCCACGGTGTCTGCATGCGGGTGCACGCGTCCATAGACTTACCTTGCGTCTCTGCTCGTCTCTGCAGTAGATATAGGCAAAAAAACGGGAGGGTTTAGAACCCCTTTAAGCACAAGAAAAGTTATTTGGTAAGTATAAACAACTTTATGTTTCCAAGAACACTTTTTCCTGTGCTGGGCTTAGTCACATGTACATGGCTTTACACACATTTACATGTTTAGCTGCATAAAACCAGTCAAAAGAATATAGGGTGCAAAACATTTCTAGTTTGGGAAAACTGGGCTCGACTAAATGCACCTAGATGCTTCTGGAAGTCTAGGTGTGCATTCAGTCATAGAAAAGCATTACATGAGTTCAGGTGAGTTTAGAAATTAGCTCCAAATGCACTTGAACTACAATGTTTTTTCAATGTAGTGTGCAAACAGCAGCATGGAAAGGTGGCAGTGACACAAAACACAGACTCCCACAGTGCAGATGGTATACAGGGGCAACCAGGTGCTGACTGGCAACTTTTAGCCCAGGGGGCAACTACAACCCAGAGGCCCATGGTGCAGCGACTTGGCCCACTTCCCACTTTGCCTCTTACCCTGCCCCCACTTGCCACTTTTGCCATCCATGTAACAGTAGTGTGATTGGTCGGGTGATGTGAGGACTCAGTAGGAAGTCCTTGAAAGGGGTGACTGGCTGGGCTCCCTAAATGGTTCTGGCCTAACTCCGCTTCATGTCCGCTACTTAGGCACTCTCACCCACTGTGGGCCACCGGACTTCTAGGCTGTGAGCTGTTGGGAGGATAGTGGGAGGAGCCAGACCGTGTCAAAGTCAGTGTTCTATAATTTTTCTCGACCCCATACATTTTCTCGACAGTGGGACCGTGTCATTCAAATCAGCTGTTTTCATGACCCCCTTTCTTCATGCACACCTGGAAGTAACACGGTAGATGCATTCCTGGGTTGAGGAAAATTATAGCACACCAGTAGCAGAGGGATACCTCGTCAGTGCGGTACACGACCGATGCGACCCTGGTAGTTCTGCCACTAACTCTAAGCTGTAGAGCAGGGGTAGCCAAACTCCGTCCCTCCAGCTGTGGTGGAACTACAAAGGGGCAACCAACCTCAGAGAGTGCCAATAGAGAAAAGCAACAAGTAACTAATAACGCAAGAGTCTTTGCAACCTTCTTGCTGCACTAAAGACCCATTAGGTTTGGATTGTGAAGCAAGCTGCATTGTTATTCCTTTCACTTTAATTAATAAACAAGTAATGATTCAGCCTACAAATTAAGTACTCATGATGTACAACAAAACACTTTTGGGAAATGCAGCCTGAAGTTCAGAATCCATTGTAATAAGTTACAGACTTGAATTTACTGTGGTTAACGATAGTGATCATATTCCACTTCCGGGAGTCAAAGCAGTTTAGGCTATGGATTTGCTAAAAGTATAGACTCACATAATTCTGGATGTTAATGTTTTCCAGAGAAATAAAACTTTAGAATAAAAGCCAGTTGGCAATTTTAATTTACAGACTATACAAGCACATTATGCAGACCTCTGTACATTTGATGGGTACCTTAAAGGCACATTCTAACTTGAAATTCAACAATAGAGCCTACTGGATTGCCAACAAAAAGAGAGTGTGTATCTCTGATGCAACCATTAAAAGATAATGTAAAGGCCAGATGGATTATAGCACCAAGGGATTGAAAAACCCACGGCACCCTACTTACAACCTGTAAATGAAAAAGGTTACTAATACATTACAGGAACCAACATCAAGTAGTGGATAAATTAGACCATAGCCCTTTATTGGGGTTTATATCAAGATTTATTAAAACAAACCATATTGTAATAGTTTACTATTACAATATGGTTTACTAAAACCACTTAACCATAACCAAACATAAAACAAGATAACTATTAACCAACAGCTCGGTCACCAAGACCTAAGCTTTATTGAAATACCAGTTCTGCAAAAATTCTACTTATCCACATTGTTCACCCACATATGTGGGGACCAATACCACCGCTATGACAAAGGGTGGGAAGGTGGGAGCTCCTCTTGATTAAAGATCCATCTGCTGACATGAATCCCAGGATACAAAATATTTAAAGGCAGGTGTGTAAACCGATTGGCTGACCAGTTTCTTGATGGAAAATCTCAACCATCTCAACTACCAGCTGCTAGTACATCTTCTTGCCTTGTAACAGCAAAGTGATAGACCCAAAACAGACAAATGGGAGAGCCAGAAACTGCCCAGGACAACCTAAAATGTGTGGCCCTGAAATGGTTTTGCAGAACCCACAGCACCCTACACACTGACTGGTAAATTAAAAAGGTTAATAATAAATGACTGAAACCAACAGCAAGTAGATGAAAAATCAGGCCACAGCCCTATATTGGGGTTTAAATCAAGATTTATTAAAACAAACCATATCAGTTTTCTGAAAACCAATTAACCATAGTCAAAGTAAAAAACAAGATAACAATTAACCAACAGCACAGTCACCAAGAATCAAGGTTAACTGAAATACCAGTTCGGTAAAACTGTACATAGCCACACTGTAAAAATAATGAGATTGTGGACTTGGGGTTTTCATGAGCTGTAAGCCATAATCATCACAATTATGACAATTATGACAAATCACGGCTTGAACTATCTTGCTTTGCATGTAATGACTCACCTTTTAAGTTGCATTATTGAAATAAATGAACTTTGCACGATATTCTAATTATTTGAGTCTCACCTGAAAAGTTTGAGATTTTAAGCCATAAATCACAAAGGCCATTCTGTGAGAACTCTCCCATGGGCATGACACAGGAAGCAAAAGCAAAGTCAAAGTCTTTTCAACAGTAGCCTCTCTTTTTGAGCAGCAGTGAAAAGGAAGTCCTGAGCTTAACAAGTTTTTAATGGGGAAGTGGCCCCTGGAGGGCGACCGGAGGCAGGGAAACTAACCATTCAGCACCTAATAAGATTGAAATTTATAGCCTATCCTCATGTGCAATGCAAAAATATAACTATGGATGTACAACTTGGAGACATGCAGAAGGCTTTGTAAATCCTTGGAGTGATGAAGCATAAACCACAACCAGGCATTATACATTAACCCTTCATACAGACCTGACTTATCACGCATAACTATACTTATATATAGTTATAGCAGGGCGTGCTGTTTGCTGTGTGCGTCTACCAGCAGTCCCTACCATCAGGGAGAATCTCCCCTTCATTACTTGGGTGAGCATTAGTCAGTTCATACTCTATTAAAATACATCCTATTTCTGAGGAAGCTGATTGCAAAACGTGTCGAACTGAGTTGGGCCATTATGAATTATTGATTGAAGGTAAGCCAAGATCCTGCATGTGACAGACTGTTGCAGCAGTCACTTAGTATAAAGGATGTTGTATATTGATGGTCAATTAGTGGCTCATGGAAGTATATTAGAAAGATAAAGAGTTCTGACTGTTACCTATTTTAAAAATTGCTTTTATGTAATTGTACTAAACAATTTTTTTTTATAAAAAAAGAATGTTGGCCTAATGGCACATAAAAAAAACTAATGATTTATCAGTGTAGAGTTTACTTAAATCAGGGGTGTAGTGCCATGATCACTCATCAACCCAACAAAAGCCCGTAGAGAGTACTAAAATGTATGTTACCCCAGGTGTGTTTTTTAATCTGTGTGTTCGAACATGAATATCTTTCAAATAGTAATCATATAATTTTTCATTAACTCCTTTAATCAGAAATACTTGGCTGACCCTACTAGTCCCCCTCCTTCCTTGTTGTAAACTGACAACACAAAGATCCCAGCTTTCATGATTGGTTTTATGTCCATCAGTTTGCAATTCAGAGCTATAGGAAGCTGTGCAGACACAGCTTGCCTTTATGTTCCATAGACTTGTTAGCCTTTTTTTCCTTGATTCCTTACTCTTTCTACAGCTGTAAAGAGGATATGGTTGTGAAGCATTAGCCAATCAAAACCTTCCTTTTGCAGCTGCAGCTTGTAGGAACGTTGAGTACAGAAGATACTTTAACTGTCGCTTCTTGAAGAAGTGATCATGGGTACTTCTTAAGTTGCGATTGTTTTGTTAGGTGATGCTCCAGTTTCAGACAACCGCAGAACAAGTGCAGTTGTAAACAGTTGCAAACTTTCGTAAAACAGGGGCAAAACACATGCAAAGCATGTGCAATTGGAAAAATAGTGCACGCTTTGGTCAAAACAGGGGCACATGTTAAAAGACAGATTTGCACATTAAAAAAATTATCTAAGAAGCTAAAACTTTAGCATTTGCTTTGATAAATTCCCCTTGGTATGTGTATAATAACAAGCAGTAATACAACAGCAGTAGAGATCTGGATGGAGGGAGGCCGGTGGATGTGGTAGATTTGAACTTTTCAAAAGCATTTGACACGGTACCACATAAATGTTTACTACACAACCTGAGATACATGAGCATAGACGAAATAGTGTGTACGTGGATAGAAAACTGGCTACAGGAACGTATACAAAGAGTATCGATAAATGGCACCTTCTCGGTTTGGGCTAGGGTCATGAGCGGTGTGCCGCAGGGTTCTGTGCTGGGCCCCATGCTGTTTAACCTATTCATTAACGATATTAGGGAGGGGTAAACAACCATGTTTCAGTGTTTGCTATTGATACCAAAATTGGGAGGGAAATAGACACGGACTTAGACGCCATAACATTACAGGGGGACCTGGGTAAAATAGGGGAGTGGGCAACTACATGGCAGATGAGGTTTAATGTTGATAAATGTACAGTTGTGCACTTTGGGGTTAAAAATAAGCAAGCGGACTACACACTATTGGAAACGCAGCTCTGCGCTCTCAGCATATAGCGGGCAATAGCTCGCTATATACTGAGTTTTGGGTCACCAGAGGACATTAGTATATGTCCTTCTGTGGCCCTGAAGAGAACTATGGCCAAAAAGGGCCACAGTTCTCTTTTAACTACATACTGCATACAGTGCATGTTCTAATCAATAACTGTTCTCAGCAAAACAGCATGAACACAGCCCAATGCAGGCAAGATTTGGTCACTCTTATTTAAGTAAATTTACACAAGCTCTGACACCCTCTACCCCTACTTGGGCATGTACACAATGCCTGGAAATAAACTTGTGCTCCACACCTACATCCCTACTTGCTCAAATTCCCCTATATGAAACATATTAGTCAGTTACACAGCTACCAGTCCTTGATCCAGTTTACTCTGCACACAGTGGCCAATTTGCTTTGTGTAGCAGCCAGTTTAGAGAAGAACAACATATAAGGAAAGAAGACATGGCATGATGTCACAGTAATAATACACTTCTCAAAAAACTCCAATACAATAAAATGAGCAGAGAGCCGTATTAAAGCTACAGTGAGACAGGGATACCTCCAAGCCTGTGCTGGAATTTCTGCTTTGAAACATAGAATATCCTGCCCAATACAAAATACGAGAGA
>NW_017306805.1:719317-797026 GCF_000935625.1 Nanorana parkeri
GAGAGAGAGATAGAGAGAGAGAGAGAGAGAGAGAGAGAGAGAGAGAGAGAGACTGCTGCAACAAGAAGATATCTTTGAATGGCAAAGTAGCAAAAGTATGCTAATGCCCTTGACATGCCCAAGCCTGGAGAACTACAAGGGGCTTATATTTGACATTAAAAGCAAACAGCAAGACTGTGGGATGCTTCATTTTGCTCAGCTGTAAATTCCTCTACAGGCACCAATGTGCAATCTGCCCATTTTATCTGTGTGTCCAAAGAAACACTTACCAGTTCACTAATACACAGTGATAGTGGAGCACCCCCAAAAAGAAGGGCACCACTCAAAGAGACATTCCCTATGTGACATTACTGCTCTAATAAGAAAATACTGTTGCTCCCCATAACTCCCCGGCTGAGGTGACCTGACTATCTCTCCATGATCCCCCTCTTTTGCCTTACAACCTGACACCTTTGTATTCGACTACGGGAAAGGAACTTTCTGCCCTACCCTCGGTTCACAAATTAGGTTTGGTGCACTTATTTCCCTGTTCAGTATATCTACCTTTTTCCACATCGGGAGGGGTCCGATACCTGCAGATTCTGACTCATGAGGGTAACCCCCCCTCCAGCTGCTCCCCCAGCTTTGCCTGCCTGCCCTACTTAGAGATTGTAAAGCTTCTACCATACTAATGTCTCCAGCATCCCAGACACGAAGGGTGTCTACGCCCCTAGTCCGCCCAGTTCACGCCCCTCCTCCTTCCTCCTCAGCTTAAGCCACAAATCTTCACTTGTCCGGCGTACCTGCAATGAATGCAGACGGATCCAATACTAATCACTGTTATTGTCTGCTACTTCTGTGATGTGAAGTAAACTACCTTTACAGTTCAAAGAGCTTTTTGGTCTTGTTTAGGCTGTAACGCCCCAGCAACGTTCCAATACTTCATCAACTACATTTTCCGAGATTTATTAGATGTATGTGTTGTAATATACCTGGATGACATCCTCATATACTCCAACAATTTGAGCGACAATCGTGAACATGTCAGATGGGTTCTTGCAAGATTAAAAGTACACAATCTTTATGCCAAACTAGAAAAGTGCATTTTTGAGGCCTCCTCTATCTCTTTTCTGGGGTATATTGTGTCAGACAAGGGCCTTCAGATGGATAGATTGTATTCTACACTGGCCTCCTCACTCCAGGTAGGCTGTACAACGTTTTTTTTAGAATTTGCAACTTCTATCGGAAATTCATAAGGAACATTTCCTCCATGGTTAAACTTCTGACTTCTTTCCCAAAAAGAATCAGCACTCCACCCTTTATACCTAGTTGCTTTTTACTCCCATTCACTAACAGAAACCGAAATGAATTATCCTGTTGGAGAAAAGGAGTTATTAGCCATCAAAGCCGCGTTAGAGAACTGGAGACATCTTCTGGAGCTTGTGCTCCTTTGTAAAGGGACTCTACCAGTACTGGAAATGATCTGGTTAGTGGCCCTTTGAACCGCTTTCTCAATTTGCTTGCCAGTGAAGTGAATTGCCACTTCCAGGCAAACCCTGCCTTGGTCCAAACTGGGCAAATTTCTTGGGACTTTAATTTTCTTTACCATTTTGGATTTATTGATAAAGTGATCCACCACTTCCTGGCAAACCTGGCCTTGGAGGGAAGTAGCTAGATATGCTGTAAGATCTGACTTGTGTAAATCAATTCACTTATCCCTAATTATATATAACTTATTATATATTATATTATATATAAGTATAAATATAAGTTAACAATGAAATAGTAGGCAGAAGTCTTCCAGCATACTAGAAAATGCATACTGTGTAAAATAATCACTTCAATACTCAAGTAAAATAATCCGTCTTATGTAAAACTGTTAAATGGTTAAAATAAAAGCATTCAAGTAGAAGCTATTGCAGGGATTGCCGGCCAGAAAAGGTTCAGAGATTATTTCAGATTTAGTTTCATGTGTTTAATGCTTTAGTTATTTAACAAGCCACTTTTCTGATCTTTGTGATATGTCAATCCCCCTAAATAACTGTTAGGTCTGGATGTGGCAAACTAAATTTGCAAGATATCCAAAACTGGGTGTACTAATTTCTTCCATTAATAGCACACAAATATTTTATCTGATTTCAAATAGACCTTAAAGCAGTTTTGTCTTTGCTGCATACAGAAGAGCAATCTCTTATATCAATACTGAGCTGTTACTGCTTCTCAAATTATCTTACAGATTGTGATAGTGTGGTAGTTTATGATTTCTAAAGAAAATGAAAAACAGTGAATCTGCAGTTCCGTTGAGAAAGGAAAAGAGTGAAACGCCTGCAAACCTGTGGTTTGTTATAGGTGTTTTTAAAGTGAAATTATTATTTTTAAAGGGGTTTTTGGCAAAACAATGTCTACATTCTGGTCCAGTGCGATTGGAAAAAATAGTGCTTGCAGCATTACAAATCACACTGGCAAGCACCGGAGCTGATGTGAACCGCCCTCTTTCTGTATGGCCCTAATCTGACAAGCTGCAATCAATTTTCAGGAGTCTTAAATAATGCTTGACATAAAATAACACTGCTTGAGAGGCAATTTTAGGGTGACTTATCCGTTTTGCTGTCAGAGGCATTTTAAATTTTTTTTAAAGCCACCGCAATCATTTCCAATGTAAAGCTGACAGTCGCAAGGCAAGTCAGGCGGCCGCCTGAGGGTGCTGCAGGATGAGGGCGGAAAAAACAGGGCATTTTGACAAGTACTTGTATTGTCAAAATGCCCCGATGTTTGCACTATGTTTTTTTTTTCTTCACTTACCTTCGGTGCGGGAGAGCAGCGGCGAGTCAGCTCTGGTCCAGTGGGAGGAGCTCCAGGTGGGGTCCCAATTTAGCTGGCCGGCGACTGCCAGAGGATCCCGACACACGCGGCACCTCAGGCAGTCGCCGGTCAGCTAAATTAGTACCCCACCTGGAGCTCCTCCCACCGGACCAGCGCTGACTCGCCGCTGCTCTCCCGCGCCGAAGGTAAGTGGAAAAAAAAAACCATAGTGCAAACATCGGGGCATTTTGACAAGTACAAGTACTGTTTTTACAGGGGGTGAAGGCAGCAGGGGGGGGGGGGCGCAAAAATGCACCTTGCCTGTGTGGTCAAGAACCCTAGCACCGGCCCTGTATGCCATACGTTGTTGGCAGCAGAAGGGTTAAAGAATAAGTCAATCTTTGGGGCCCCCATGGCTCATGCCATAATGTGTAAGTATGCAAAGCATATTTGCACATTGTGGCAGACTTATCTTTCTAATGTTCCCTTCTCCAGCAATGTGTCATCTGCACTCCATTGTTGCTCTGCTGCCCTCTTCTCCCAGTCTTCTTCCAGTTTGGGACTCTTCATCTGTCTTGACTGGCTGGCCAGGAATAATGTAATGCCAGTGCTGGGGAGTTACTTTTTACCGGAATCCATGCCATGCCAAGATTGTACACTGAGCTGTGCATGTGCGTCCGTCAGTGTATAATTAGAAGAAAAATTGCTAACACCCAGCTTTTTTGGCAGAAGAGACATAAGGGGTTTTTCTAATACAAGACTTTAGTTATGCTTTAAGTGCATTTTAGGGTGCCATAAATGCTATTGCCGCTTGATAAATCAAGGCCTATGCATCTAGAAAAATAATAGTTTGCCATTGCTGCTCCCATACAATGTCATTATTATATACTGTATATATCTCTGCTATTCTGTCCTAGGTATATATGACTGACTACCATCTCAAGCATGGAGTGAAGCGGGGAAACATTATACACATTTAGGGATGTAGTATTTTTCTAAATTCTCTTTTTGCATACTGTATGTGTGATCTTTTGTCAGCTTAGCTGTTATCTGGCTAGTGTTCTCTAAGCATGGATTAATTATGTCAGTTGCATGCTGCGTTGAGCTTGCTCTAGCAGGGTGTGCTAAAGATAGAATTTTATGTTAAGAATGATCAATACCTCACCAATCAGCAGGCTTTGGAGCTTGCTGTGCATGACGGGAGTGTTGTTAAATATCTGAAGCACTTCCTGACACATGTTCTTCCTTCGAGGGTTTCAGGGCCGGTGCAGACCTAGACGACACCCCACCGCGCGGCAATCGTGCACGATTCTGCGCGGATTGCCGCATGGTCAGGAGTCGCCCAGGTGTGCAGCGATCGCGATGTGGGTGCCATTATTTTCCAATGGCACTCCAGCCACACGTGGTGTATCACAGAAAAAAGGTACTCGTACCTTTTTTATGTGATACACAACGCACGGCTGTTTTAGCCGTGCTTGTGTTAAGAAGCACGGGTGGAATCGCGGCGAGAAACCACGTGATCCGCCCGGTGCGACTGCGGTGCCATTGGAAAATAATGGCACCCACAGTGCGATCGGTGTCGCCTAGGTGTTCACCGGCCATAACTCTCAGAGGATGTATCTGTAACTATCTGTCTTGTCCTTAAGCCTTAGGGCCTTAGGATGTGGGAGATTGCTGTCCCCCACATGGAGGTGGTAAGTGAACAGGCACAGGCTGTTAAAAAAAAACAATTGCAGCCAGCAAATTGCTGGAAATATGCCCTGTGAAATAACATGTGCAGCCTGTTATGACTGTAGTGCATGTAAAGAGGCTGTAAAGAAAAGCTGCAGGACAGTTATCAGCAGCATTAATCCTTTACATTTGAGTGTGAGCCAATTTTGAAACTTTTTTTGTGACTTTTTGAATGCATTTTTTGGGCATTTTCATGCTTGAGCATTTTGTGGTTTAGCCAATGGAAAGTGAAAATGCACATTTTTCAGGTGCTCCTATTGAAGTCTATAGGGTCGATTATGCCCGCATAGAGCACATGTACTTTTTTAACAAGCGAAAAGCAACACAATGCTAAGGTATAAATGGGCACTATTGAACACAATGGGATTTTTTATGTTGAGCATTGTCACAGTTTGGGAAATCCACAACAAAATTCTCAGGTGTAAATGGGGGCTCAGATGTAAAATTCCTTCCTTCCCCGCACCCCCAAATTTCCTAAGATATACACCATTTTGCTATCTAAAGCGAACTGTGAACAAGCAGGGTTCATCTTTAACTCATGCTCAACCCAAATCTCATCATTAATCTCTAATATGTCCCTAGCCTCTGGCAGTCTTCTACAACATGTTCCTTGTCTCCAGCCACACTTGTTGAATGTCTGAAGTCTTTGACAATCTCCTGTACCATACTCACAGTCTCTAAACCATCTACTCCAGAGTGCCCAGTCTCTGACCAATTTTTGTAATGTTACATTAACCCCTATATTAAATAAGGTGACTACCACTGCCCTAACTAAATGACATCTGCTAAAGCACAGTGTATCATGAAAAATGCATTTTTGCCACTTCCACAGGTGTCCATGTAGAAAAGAAAAACATTGAAAATGTAACAAACAAGCTATTACCAAAAAAAAACGACATTATATCAGAATAAAAATGGGGAAAACAAATATCTAAAACTAACTACTGCTGCATTACTGCTGCTCATTGCACCATCTAGTGGCAAAATGTGTTATAGCAACACAAATCACTAAAACTGATTTAATAAGAACTATATAACTTTTTTAATGCTTTAAGATGTACTTGTAAGAGATATAATCGTATCAGTGAGGGTTGCTTTAAATACTTGTTTCTATGTAGAATTTTAAATTGTTTTCCAATGTTATCATTTATCCTCCTTCCGCTACCGTGCACCTACGCGGCACAGCATATACACAAATTCCTTTAGCCAGCACAGTACCCATTCATTCCTATGGAAAGGACATATATCACTGGTATACATCATAGATAGCCTCCCCATAGGAATACATTTAATTTGTGAGTGTGTTGGATTGCCAGCCAGTTGGGAAAGTTTGAAGCAACAGCTGTGTGATTCCCCATGTGCTGCACAGCATGGACCTTACAGGAGTGTAGACAGGTGAGTGTAAAACTCTGGGAAGATGCTGAGAGGGGGGAGGGGAGCTGTAAATAACTGTTTGAAGGAACAATGAACCTTGGCTATATGTATGTGGGACGCTCATAATTTTTCATTACAAATGCATAAATTGCTTCTTGCTTAATATTGCTACCCAACACTTGTGCCTCTTATTACACTGCATGTCTGTGTCTGTGTGTGTTTTGTATAGACACATCTATGTATGCCTTATCCCAGGAAGATACTGGTACAAAAAAAATGTTGGAGTCAATGGAATAGAGACATAAAAATAACTAGATACCAAGTAGCCAAGGGCAAAAAAAAGTGGTCATAGAGTGTGAGGCACGACAGCTACAAGCCAGTCAAACTGAGAACTTCCCTTGTCAAACAATGGAAAGTATGAAACATCTAATTTCATCTTAATGACAGGACCTGCAGGAAAACACCAACCCGAGCTTCAACTGCTCTAACATCTAACAAGTGATCTTTCTGTTAATAATTCTTGATGCCATATTATTCAGCCTGGTTATAAATCTTCAACTGCTATTACATATATTTTGTAAGTAGTATTACTATTTTATTTTGTGTCCCTCTTTCTTCTACGAAAGAGTTACATTTTCAATACCCCCTAGCACCTAGTAAATCAGTTAAATATAGTGCAGGATCACAATCTTGTAGAACAGATTAAGTGGTTGTTCATAGAGCTGATTAAGAGGTTGTTCATATATAAGTAGTAAAAATCATTTGTTTTTAAAGTTTGGTTTTGAGGTGTCCTAGGATGTGCATCCACAGTTTGGAATTGACAGTGGTAGTTTTGGGTACCCTATCAAAGTTCACAGCATATAACCACATCATTTACACTTAACCATTGAAGAAAATGGTGCAGTTTTTATATAGGAAAATTATGCAATGTGCTGATGACCTGATGTGCTAAACTGCTAGATGTATAAAATATTCAAAACTGCCACACCCAAAATACATTTTGTATTACATTTCACTATTAAGACATTAACAGAACTGACACGTTGCTTTAAAGCTCCACAGAAACAGCGAAGTGAATAGCTGAAATGCATTTGTGAATTGATTTACCGCAGAAGAGCAATACATTCTTGCAGGGGCTGACTGGCAACTTTTAGCCCAGGGGGCAAGTACAACCCAGAGGCAAATGGAGCAGCAACTTGGCCCCCCTCCCGCTCTGCCTCTTCCCCGCATTCTCCCCGCCCGTCTGCCACTTTTGCCATCCATGTAACGGTAGTGTGAATGGTCGGGTGATGTGAGGACTCCTAGTAAGTCCATGAAAGGGGTGACTGGCTAGGGGATGGTGCTCTCCTCCCACTGGGCTCCCTACATGGTTCTGGCCTTATTCCTCTCCATGTCCACTACTTAGGCACTCTCACCCACTGTAGGCCGCCGCTGGCTGTCCATGCTTCTGGTCTGTGAGCTGTGGGAGGTTAGTGGGAGGGGTCGGACAGTGTCAAAGTCAGTGTTCTATAATTTTTCTCAATCCTATACATTTTCTCGACTGTGTCACTTCCAGTGGGGCCGAGTCATCCGAATCAGCTGTTTTCATGACCCCCTTTCTTCATGACATGCACGCCTGGAAGTGACGCGGTAGAGAAATTTATCGGTTGAGGAAAATTATAGAACACTGGTAGTGGAGGGATGCCTCGTCAGTGCTGTGCGCGTATACGACTGCTGTAGGTGGTGAGTGCGGGCTCTCTGCTGGTCAGTGCGGGATCTGTGGGGGCTCCCTAATAATCAGTGGTGGCTCTGTGGTAACTCCCAGGTGGGTAGTTGGGGCTCCCTGGTGGTTAGTGGGGGGCTACCTGCTGGTTAGTGGGGGCTCCCTGGTGTTGGGCGACCGTGTTGGTTAGTGGGGGGCTCCCTGGTGGTTAGTGGGGGCTCCCTGGTGTTGGGTGACCGTTTATCTAGAGCTGCAGCTAATGATTATTTTCAAAATCGATTAGTTAGCCGATTATTAAGTTCAATTAACCGGTTAATCGGGATAAAAAAATGGCTCCAGTGATGGACTACTAGTTTGTATTGAGATTGTAGTCCATCACAGGAGCAAGCTTGGAGTGGTGGAAGAAAAAAACAAAAAAACTGTGGTGTGCAATATAGTGAAATGGAAAGTGTAAAATTATACAGCAATCAATGCAGAATGGCACCGGGTATAGAGGACTACAAATCCCAGCAATACATAATACAGCTCAATGCAGAATACCTCCAGCAATAGTACATTATAGCTGGCACTGTATAACGTACTATTGTTGACATTTGTTGTAGTCCTCCATAGCTGGTAGTATTCTGCATTGCGCTGTATAATATATTATTGCTGGGATTTGTAGTCCTCTATACAGCGCAATGCAGAATACTACCAGCTATAGAGGAGTACAACAAATCCCAGCAATAGTACATATACACATACAGTGTATATACACATACAGCGAGTGGCCGCTGAGTACAGAGCCGCATCTGTAGCGGCTCTGTACTCTGTAAGTGGCGGCGGAGGGAGTTGTAATGAAGACTAAAGGTGGTGGCACTTACGCGTGATTGCCAGGATCTGGAGATGGACGGCCGGTATGGAGGATCGGGGCACTCGTGGTGTGGTTCCGACTGTAGTCGATGTGCTGATCCGAGAGGTACATCCACAGGAGAGTGGTATTGCCTCTTCGAGGTATTGCCTCTTTTTCAAGCTCGGGTAAAAGAGGCAATACCTCGAAACGCGTCGCTCTTTTCCGCTTTGATCCCTCTCCATCTCACCATCAACTCGATCTTCGGCATCTGACAGCTGCTTCCGTACACCGTCCCCAGCAGACCTGACAGCGACCGCTCGCTGACACACACAGCCACGGCTGCCACAGCCCTATCCAATGCCCGGCTCCTGTCCGATTTGATCCCTCTCCAACTCGCCATTTGATTCGACTTTCGGCATCTGGTAGCTGCTTCCGCACACTGTCCCCAGCAGACCTGACAGTGACCGCCCGCTGACACATACAGCTGTGGTTGCTACAGCCCTGTCCATTGCCCGCTGTCCATTGCCGACACCACTGCAATCTCCCTGCCTCTCCTCCACACCGCACAGACCCCCAACGGCACTTCGGGCGAAGTCCCCTCTTCTTGTCTACACTCTCCTGTGGATGTACCTCTCGGATCAGCACATCGACTACAGTCGGAACCACACCACGAGTGCCCCGATCCTCCATACCAGCCGTCCATCTCCAGATCCTGGCAATCACGCGTAAGTGCCACCACCTTTAGTCTTCATTACAACTTCGTTAGCTAGCCAGTGTTCTCTGCGCCCTTTCTTGGTTTCTTGAACATTTGCATTCACAGGTTCTCCTCCTGTTTTCCAGGGCTGCATACACGCCTCTAAGCCAACTCTTTGCCCATCCGAGAGCGCTGTTTATATGTTTTTTCTGGCTTGCCCTGCAGCCAATGTGCTGTCCCTTCACATAGTTGACTCACTTTAATCAAAAAGAACCAGTTCTGGATCAGCATGTGTAAAATTACCTGCAGCTGATGCTAAAGAATAAATGTTTTCTTGGGGGCTGGCCCCACATCATTATACCTTACAAAACTATCAATGCCTGCCACTGGTGCTTGCCTGCTTCCATTACCATCTCCTGTCACCATTACAGGATCCTGCCACCATTACCAGCTTCTGCCACTCCTGGCCTGATATCATAACCATCTCTTGCCATCACTGCTGGCCTGCCAGCATTACCATCTTTTGCTGCCTCTATACTGGGGCTCCAGCACCGCAACGTTTCCACACATAATTTTTCCATAGTTGGTGCCCAGTTGCAAAGTGGTTCTTTTTTTCTGAAGGGTCAATCCTGCATTGCACCTCAAGGTTTGCAGTGTATTCTGGTAATCAGGCACTGTCAAGGAGGCACACATAATGTTTCTGCAGCTGGACCTCAGCTGCATATTGGGTAATTGTTTTTGAAGGGTCAATTCTGTGTTATGCCTCAAAGTTTGCAGTATATTATGGTGACTAGGCACTTTCAAGGTGCCACACATAATGTTTTCACAGCTGGTCTTCAGCTGCAAATTGTGTAATTCCTTCTGCAGGGTCATTCCTGCATTGCACCTTAAAGTTTATGGTGTATTCTTGTGATCAAGCACTGTCAATGTGCTACATATAATGTCTCTCTGAATGAGTCTATTCTTAACTGTGATTTCTTCATTAAAACCTGCCCGGTCTCTCCCCATTTAACTGCAGCCTAGTAAAAGTGCTTACTTATTGTGCATGGAATCAGTAAAATATTTTGCTGAATTTTTCGGTAAAACAATGCACTTCAGTGCCAATTTTTAAAAGCTACCTGGTCTCTCCTGTTCAAAATTTCAAAAAAGTATTTCTTTTAATTACTGTGTATGAGCCAGTACAATATACAATATATGCGGTCTTTTTTCTGTGAAATAAATACACCATAAAGTTGATCTCTTTTATTAAAATCTTATCGTTTTCGCTCTTGTTCAACATGCAGCCTACCTAAAGTGCTTAAATACAGTCAATGGAGTCATTTCAATATTCTTCCTTTTTATGGTAAATATATACACCTAAAGCCCAATTCCACCTTTGCAGAGGTATTTTTAAAAAACCTATGCCAGCAATATACATGTGAAGAAGCTGGGAAGTGAATGACGATGCTAGGTGTGCTGCTCCCAGTATGGGAGGTAGAGGAGACCTGCAGAACCACAAAAAAACATAAAGCAGAAAGGAAGTGCCACAACCTAGTGCATTATCTGGATGGATAAATTAAGAAGCAATAAATAACAAAGTCGCACTCACAAGTGGAGCAGAGGGCGAGCTGCTCATGAAAGGATGGACTCTGAATAAACAGCATCAATTTTCCTGTTGGCTGCTGAAAGTATCCCTGACTGGATGTGTGGAGCAGGTGGTGTGAAGGAGGCTGTGGCTGGCAACAAGTGGGAGGGAGAAATAAAGAAGACCAGCAAGCTGATCATGTGTAAAACCCAAGAACAACCTGTAAAAAATGAAACGAGAATCATATGCACTCACAGCAGTAGTCTTGGAACAGGGGCTGTTAAATTATCACTGAAGCGCCTGTCCGGTCCTCTCCTGAGCTCATCCTTCTATACCCATTCTCCTGTCACAGTTCCCCTGGTAGTTGATGCTTGGAGGTAGGAGTCAGTGTGTCAAACAGGAATCCTTAAGGCTGTTCTCACGCTGGGGGTGGGCTGGTACCGAGATGTTAGAGCGGGTGGATGGTCTGCTCTGGCGGGGAGAAGCGCCTCTGGCCAAGGTCTGTGATGTCCTCGGTGATAAGGCAGAGTCGGGCAATGTCCTTCGGAAAGAAGTGTATGTGTAAAAGGGGCCAGCTCACAGACCGACCTGTGATAAGGCAGTTCACTGGGGATGGAGTATACTCAGGGAGCACTGGGGATGAAGAATAGTCAGGGAGCAGTGTAGGGATGGAATGACATCCCTCTGTGCGCGATTTTCCACTATTGTTTAAATAGTGGAAATAAATAATTTCAATAAATAATTGGCTAAACATTTCGAAAAAAAGGCAAGGTGTGATTACAAAATGTGAAGAGCTGTTCACTATCACTTCTGTAAAATATTCCTTTAATGCAGGCAAACTACATTATGGGATAAACAATCCCTTAAATAAGTGTATTGCATACTAATTATAGACTATTTGTCTTATAGAGACAGCTGAGGAAGGTACTACGTTCCTCTTTTTAAAGAGCTTTAGCAATAATTTATCATATGTTTGTCTTCCCTCCCACCACAGTTACCAGCATTCAACAGAAAAAAGAAAAACAATACATAAAAGTTAAGTAAGAAGCAGCACCAGATGAACGCATTTCTACTTAGTTCTACATACATCAATGTCATCCGGGCACCTTCACAGTGTGACAGGATTTGCTGAGGGCTTTCTGGACCCTGACAACTAAGTAAGACAACATTTTTGTTTAGCTTTTAGATTATATCTTGTTATTATTGCTATTATTTATGATTTATATGGCTACATCATCTTATGCGTTGTTGTGCAAACTTAGGGTGGTACAGGTGAGCAATAGAGTTGACAAGTAAAAACATATACAGTAGTAATGAGATGCAATAGGGGAGAGAGACCTGCCCATATGAGTTTACAGTCTATAGGGATAACAGGTAGAAATTAACAGTAACACAATGAGTAAATGCATATATAAGGTGACAGTGTGCATCTCGTCAAGTGAAGAAGGAAAAAGCAGTTGTATGTTTTGTCTTAATTTATTATAGGCAGAACTAAAAAAAAAAATTGTAAAAACATTTTTACTTTTAGGTGGTCAGGTAGATCTAAAATATTGCTTATGCATAGTATGTAGTCTTAGTATGTAGTCTTCTATCCAGCCAGCAGGTGGAGCTAATTTGCTCCTTTTCACATATTTATCTCTATTTCCTTAGCACCTGTTGTAAATTTCCTATTGTTTACATAGTTACATAGTATTTGAGGTTGAATAAAGACATAAGTCCATCAAGTCCAACCTACTGCGTGTATGCATTTATGTTTGAGCAGGTGTGTGCGTGTGTATGAGTCCATGTGTGATTTTGCTCTTTGCAGTACCTGTACCCCTGTATGTTATAGTCTCCAAAGAAATCGTCCAAGAGTTTCTTGAATGATTCCACACTCTTTGCTGAAATCACCGCCTGTGGCAGTGAGTTCCAGACCTTAACCGCTCTAACTGAGAAGAACCCCTTGCGCCCTGTGTGCTGACATTTTTTCTCCACCAATTTTTGGTGGTGGCCTCTAGTCTGAACATTTTATACAAGAAAATCATGTCTCCCCTTAACCTCTTGCCGTCCGCCCGTAGTAAAAAAACGGACGGACGGCACTGCAGCATCCTTCTTAAAACAAGACAGGACTCTACTTGCTTTGCTTACAGCAGCCCGGCACGGCAAGCTATTCTTCAATCTGTGGGCTACAATGACCCCCAAATCTTTCTCCATTACTGACTTCCCCAGTGGCATACCCATAATTGTATAGCCCATTTGCCTATTTTTAACTCCAAAATGCATTACTTTGCATTTATCGAAATTGAACTTCATCTGCCGTTTACAGAACTGAATAACAGATATTGCCAGAAAAGCTACGTTTTTGATCCATAGAGAAGATGGGCAGTTATAGAAGCTGGATTGGCAAGGGGACATTTACACAGAAATTTACAAAATGGGCAGATTTGTAGGGGAGAGTTAGAAAGTTTATATTCTTTATGTAATTAACAGCCACTGTATGGACTGGCAGAGAGTAGAAGCATTTAATGGCATAAGAGAGGTATATGAGTCATGCAGGCTATTCTGAAATGGAATGAAGGGTACTAATATGTTCACTGACAGCCTCAGAGAAGGCGCTACAATAGTCAACTTCTTTCAAAGTTGGAGAGACAATACACCTTTTACCTATCTATGTCAAGAACACTGTGCCTCCCGTTGGATGTTTCTGTGCATAGAAGCCTAGTCAGATGGGTAACTGTGTATGAAAATAACAGCATGTGCATGGGCGCCCACCACGGACATTGTCCCCAGGTGGACTTTTTGAACCCGAGTCCTGCGTATAGGCTGTGACCTGTGATCTTTGATCCTGAACACTGTGACCAGGGCCGGATTTACTCTCTCCCCAAGACCAGGTTCCTTAAAGCGCCCCCTACCCACCAAACTACCCCCCTCAATGGAGAATGGCAAACAGATGGTTGGGGGCGGCAGGGTTAGTTTTAATTCTTTTGTTTTGTTCTTTATTTTATTTTTACTATTTTTATAAATTTTTTTGCTTTTTAAAATTTTTATCTTATCTTTTACTTTTTTTATTTGTTATAATCTTTTTATTGTATTATTTTTTACTTTTTATCATTTTTTTCTTATTATTTTTTACTTTTTAATCACCTTTTTATTTTAATTATTATTTCTTATTTTTGTTTTAATTTGTGTTTATTTAAATTTTTTAATCAATTTTATTTTTTTCACTTAAAAGAGAACTATGGGTAAGTGTTTTTCCCTATAGTTCTCTTTAGGGTCATGGGAGGACATGTACTAACCCGTAACCCAAAGCTCAGTATATCGTGGGCTATTGCCAGGTACTGTCATACCAAGTTCCAAGTTCAGCAGGAGAGGATGGCAGGGTCCTGTAACCATCACAGATTTCTCATATATATGTTTAAAAGAATTATATGAAACATGGGATCCCTTAAATGTGTCTGCTTTTTCCTGCCGGCCGCTGGGTGCTGCAGGCTTTAGCTGTGCAATCTCCTGATTGGTTGACTGGTTGCAGGCACATCTAAAGGGATTCCGGGGATGGGACAGGTAATTAATAAAAGCTGTCTTTTCTATGAGATATAGAATAGAGCTTACCTTACTCACCTGGGGTGACTTGAAAATTTTACACAATGTCAGACTTTTCCATGGTGCAGGTAGGTTTCTGATGTTAAGGAGGAACTTTGATGTGAAAAGGGGAACTCTGATGTGAAAGGGTGAACTCTGATAAGAAAGGGGGGCTCTGATGTACAGGGGAGATTCTGATTTGAAGGAGGGGCTCTGATGTGAAGAGTGCTCTTGATGTAAAGGGCAGAATTCTGATGTAAAAGGGGGGCCTCTGATGTGAAGGGGAACCCTTTTTTGGGTGTTTTTGTGTGGGGTCCCCCTTTAAAATCCATACCAGACCCCTCTCAAGGATAAGGGTCTGGTAGGCATTATGGAGGGGCCACAGTCATCGCTTACATTCACGTTTTTTTACATTTTATACTGGGGTTCATCAAGATTTTGCATACTCTTAAAGGGTGCTGTGACTGAAAAAAAGTTGATAGATGCTGGCATAGAGGAATACAGGGTTGACAGAGTTGCTTTAATTAAATGTGTGGGACCAGTGAAAGAGGGGTATATCTGTCAAATAAATTTAACTGAGACCATAATTCAGTTAATGCAAAATGAAAGTACGTTATGTATAAAGCAGGGAAGACATCCTCTTTAGATGAAAGTTGTCCCTGAAGAAAGTGACTTGACAAAGAGACAGTATTGCCCTGGTACAGCTGTGCATCAGTAATATTTCAACATAGTTAAAAAAGTTGTCATGAGACAGCAAAATTACGGCGGGGGGAGAACATCTACGTGGGTGCGATGCTCACAAGAAACTAAAACATGTTGTTTATCTTGTGACCTCTAATCTCAGTGATGGAAGTCCCCTGCTGATACTATCTTGTAGAAAATAGGGCAATAGAGAGCACCATACTTGTTACATCTTTAAAAGCTTAAACTCAGGATTGAAATCATAAAGTGACACTTAACTCAGGAGTTAAACCTTAAGGTCTTATTCACACACAACGCAAGCAAAATTGTATATTGCGTATATACGCATCTATGCGCGTATATACACGAGCGTATATGCGTATATGCGTGCACTATATGCAATCTCAGAATGCATCACTCGTAATGGAATTTTTAATGTGCTGTACGCATATACGCGCGTATATACGCATAGACACGCGTATGTGCGCGTAAATACGCAGCCGGAAATACGCTGCCCGGACGCATCTCTGTTCCATTCTGTTTTTGCGCATATATACGCTACGCAAATATACGGCTCTATACGCGGCTATGTGTATAGAGCCATTTATTTGCATATGTTGCATATGGTACAATACGCACGTATACGCGCGGCAGTGTGAATGAGGCCTTAAAATGCATTCAAGTACCATAAGGTCTCGTTCACACCTAGGCGTATTGCATATGCACGTCTGTTGCGCGATTCGCGGTAAAAAAGTCGTGCGACCGTCGCACGTTTCCGAAGGCTACTTGGCTGTATCCCAATGGAAACGCGCAACAAACCGGCCCAAAGTAGTACATGTACCTTTTCAGGCGTGGGCCGTTTTGTAGCGCGTTAGGGACGGGCGGAAATACGCCAAGGTGGGAACGAGACCATTGAATACAATGGGATTTATATTTTTGAGCGTTTTGTAGAGCGTTCGTCGAGCATTCAGGTGTGAACGAGGGCTTACTATTAACAAAAATGTTTCTTATTTGTGTATCACTCGGCTTTAGATCCTCAAATCATCTCTGAATTGGTGCTGACATTGTCCTTACTTCTGGAGGTTGGCTACTTTTGTTCCCCATGGTCCCTGTGTGTGTTCTAAAGCTCACTCCTGTGTTGGACTACAATCTCATGTTTGGTTTACTGATTTGTATTGAGAGTGAAGTCCATCACAGGAGTGATCTTGGAGCAGTGGCTGCTTTAGAACACACACAGGTACCACGGGGAACAAAAGTAGAAGGAAGGACAGTGTCAGCACCAATTCAGAGATGATTTGAGGAAGGTGTCTGGTAATGACTGTACCCCACTGGATGGAGTGTGACTCTGTTGTATTGTGGGACAGCCAATGAGAGACATTGTAAGTGTATGTACAGTGCAGCAGCCAATCATTGGGTTTCACTCAACCAGTGGTGCATGCTGGGATAGGGTACATATACTGGAGGGAATTGCCATGTGCTCAGACTAGTGGGGACCAGCCATGGATTAGCACTGGACTGTGTGTTGTCCCCAGTCACCCCCCCCCCAGGCTAGGCCTGAGGGTGGGCAGAGGCTGGTGTGTGGGAAGTGTTTCCCTGAGCCTCAATTATGGAGGAGGCCTGTGCTGTTGCTAGAGGAGGAGAACCAGGAAGATGGATGGCTGCTGAAGGTACTCAGAATCTAGAGGACCTCAGGAGCATGGCTGGTGTCTCTCCTGCTGTGGATCTGTGCTCATCCTCTGCTCATCTGTTACTTCAATTACCCTTCACTGTACCACATATGTGTGACATACACCCAGCCCAAACCTGCTGTATGTCAATCACACGTGACTATACGCAGTTTTGAACCGAGCGTGGCGTCACAAGGACATGGCGATACCACTCTCAGCCTCACCCTGCACAGAGATTTCCCAGCTCGCGGGACAACAATCTCAGGCCAGCAGACTGAGAGCGATCGTCACCAGGGTTGGTTAACTCCGCAGTTAACCCTTTGCACACCAAACGTTGGCTGCCACCATGTGTTTTTTAACGGAAACATAGACTGTGCCCAGCAAGTGCTGTGACAATTTAAAACACTTAAACAATGCCTATGATGCCGCTGTCCTCTCAGACAGGAATATGACAGGATTCACTATACAGTACCTCTCTTCACAGAGGCAAGGATACTTTAAGTTCGTATTTAGAGCGTAGAGATAAGCTTAAGGATTTTAATGTTGTCCTTTAATAAAAGAAATGGTGCAGAAAATATACAGAAAAAGAAATGAATCAAAAAAGGCAAAATATATATACAACATTAAAATAAAAGGGAATAAAAATAGAATACTTAACAGTCCTGGTTTTAGGAGTTCTGACAGAGTTCAGATTTCAATAAACAAAAGAGAAGTCTGAAGGGCTCTCCTTCAAGCAAACTTACACAGATGACGTCCAGATTTTAAAGGGGAACTCTTCTGCGGTGTGTTAAGACTTCTTGATGTTGTTGGAGTTCCTTTCTTGATGTATCAAAACAAGAGCCTCTCTAGCTGCCTCGGCAGCATCTTCTTGTCTTCCCTCTAGGGTGTGTCAAGTAGCCGGCCACTAGGGCAGGGCTGGGGAGGGAGAGCAGGAGGGACGAGCATTTATTTTACACTATCACCACCCAATTCCAAATTATGAAATGGAGCTGATATTGTAACTCAGGTGTATGACTTGTGGGTGAATGCTGGGTCACCTGGGTCATTAATTCTACCAGACCTGCTTGTGTTTATCAACTTGTCGACTGGTAGATGAATGCCTGGTTGCATACCTTTAATTAGGGCCGCCATAAAAGGTTTAGAGGGTTTTCTGGGACTCTCACTTGTGCTGGGGGGGCAATAAAGATCACAGGCCAGATAAGCAGATCTCTGTTCTGTGGAATGTGGAGGGACCTGGCAAAGGATAAGAGAATGCTATATTTAATATTAATAGACTCAAACCCCATTATCGTCAAAATATGGACCTACACTGAGATGCTAATAAAGGTCTAGTGAGTCTGGAGTCTATGTCTGTTACACTCTGGATGTCTAGGATGCCTATATCCTCTCTCACCAGTATGAAGAAGTTTATTAAGAGTTATTTAGCATTGCAATACTGGAGTGGACATCACCTTTGTAGGCACTAGAAGAGGGCAGTTAAATGCTAATGGAGCAGCTGAAGACCAAAACCCCTAGACAGAGTAGTGATGACCCGGTTATTCCAGTGGCTCCTTAGGGGGATGGGGGCTACATTGTTAATAGTTAGGGTGCTTGAATGCATTTTTAAGACTTTACTCCTGAGTTTAGTGTCACTTTAAAGTGGATATAGAATTAATAAATTCCTGGCATGTCAAGATATATTCCAACAGTCTTATTTTTTTTAAAACAACTCTAGGATAAGGATAACTTGCTACAAACTTGGGATGGGGTGAAATTGTAATTTTGTTAACTTGCTGCACATATTCCTGGCAAGTTGTAGACTTGCAGAACACTCGCAGCACAAGTTCTAGTTGACACTTTTTGAATTTGTAGCAAATTTGCTTGGCAAGTCTACAGCAAGAGTCCTGCAGGTCTTAGCAAGAGCTCTGCAAGCTCGCTCGTCTGGAGACTTGCAATGCAGACTTGCTGTAATTGTGCAACAAAATTGTGAAGCTTGGCAAGTCTGCAATAGTTTAGCAAGTCATTTTCAAACTTGCAGCACAATTTCTTGCTATCTGGGCAGTCAGCTACAAGCTGGAGGAAAAATTTGACTCTTCTTCCCCCATGATCAGACTGCAACATTGTAACATTCTGTAGTAAGTCACAAGGTGAGAGACTTAAGCAGGGGACTGATCTATGTCAGACCTTTGTGAACTCAACCATTAGCTGCACAGACCCTAGGACGGTGTCATCTCCAAGCCAGTATCTCAGTCCTGGAAGAAGATGCTGACCCTGCATAATGCCTGAACAAAAATAGTGACGTTCTGGAAAGAAAAGCAGACAAATTGATTGTCCGGGGAAGTACTGTAATGTCTGCGAGAGGTAATAAATAATTGTACGTGTCACACTTACGCATTATTTAGCCATCATGAATTTAAAAGCTAAACCTTTCTTTTTTTAAATTAGTAGAGCAGGGGATGGTTGTAGGGACTTTCCTTTACTTCTTGTCCTATAAACACAAAAAGAAGGCAGAGGAACTCTTTCCAATGTAAAGGAAATCCCCATGTAGACAGATAAACAAGTGTCCCCAATGGAAAGTTTCCCCTCTATTCTAATGAGACCAGAAAATTTAAGATTATCCTTTTAAGTCCCCGAGACAATAACTAGTAGGACAAACAGAGTGTGAATATCCCCAGAGGGAATACAGACAGCAACCCCTCTATCCAAAACTAAAAAAAGAAAAAACCTTTGGCTTTAGATTCACTTTCAAAAGACCTAGCATCAGATATACAGTATAGTTTAATGTAAAAAGCAACTCTGTCACTGTGCTTAAAAAAAATGAAAAGAGAAAAGGAAAATAATTAATACTTAAGTTGGCCGTACATGCAAAGATTTCTTTTGTTCAGCCTGTGGGTTGAATGAAAGATATCTGACAGATTCCTTCATGCATGCCATAGAGAATGGGTAGACCATAATCCCCTGCCAGGCTTTACTGTACCGGCAGCTGACACCTACTGCTGTCAAAATACCTGAACAATGACTGCAGCTAATTGGCTTCCGTCATTGATTATTCAACAATTTTGCATCACACTCCTTTGACAAAGTTTGATTTAAAAATTGACTTTTGTTAGCCACGTGGTTTCGGCAGGGCCACCGACAGCTCAAATTTTGGCCGAGTCAGCAGAAGTCAGCCAAAATTCCAGCTGTCTATAGCCAGCTTTACTCGACCGGTCACCCATGCTGCCACTCTGCTCTCTTGAATAGATACACTTGCTGAAACATCTTTTGCTACCAACAGAGTTATCGGTGGGTCAGATGCCTGGTCCACTGGAGCTTGCTGCGGTTCCTTCTGCCAAAGTCTGTCACCACTGGGTCCTGTAGTGACGTAGGGGTCAGCTGATGGAACCACAGAGCTCAGATTCCGGTATCCAACATATGCAGCTAGTGAAGTCAGCGCAATGTCAGTACTTTGGTATACCTGGTATGCCTTCCTTGTTCCATGATCATGATCCATGTCAGTGACTGAAAAGGTATTAACGCCTTTGGATCAGTATAATATCTAAATTACTAATATTTTCACTTTCATAAATTGTTAGTAAACATTTTTTTAAGGAAAACAAGAAGTTACTGAGATCTGTGTAAATGTATAGAACAGGCAATTATATTCCTATATTAGAAATATATTAGAAATATGCAACAGGGAATTGTTTATACATTTCAATGTTTTTCAAATCAGTTGTTAAATGATAAGTTCACCTTTTGCAAAAATGAAAGAAATGCATAATTTAAAATATATATCAAAATATGCATTTCTTTCATATTTGCATTCAAGCCTGGAAAGCATTGCAACGGTGATCACTCGATCACAGCTGCATTGCTCAGGCTTCTGCACATTCTCTCCCTGGCAGAGCTCCATACTGAGGTACAGAGTTTCAGTTAGGAGTGATGGGGGAAGGACGGCTGGATTTCAAACTGCATTAAATCACCTCATACGGCGTCCAGCCGTCCTCCCTCTAGGTAGATGCGGGAATATGGGTAGCTCTACCCATAGTGAGGACGGCTGGATGCTGTATGAGGTGATTTAATGCAGTTTGAAGTCCAATACTTCCCCTCATCTCTCCTAATTGAAACTCCGCACCCTTAGTACGAGCTCTGCCTGGGGGAGAATGTGAAGAAGGCTGAGCTTTGTCGCTTTAATGAGGTGATCCCAATTGCAATGCTTTCCAGGCTTGAATGCAAATATTAAAGAAATGCATATTTTATTATATATTAATATTTATGCAATTCTTTAATTAAAAAAAAAAAATAATAATAAGAATTGGAGTATTCACCTAGTGAAAATAGAAAGAAAGAGCAGTGGCTTACAATGAAAGCTTTGTAAAGAGGAAGAAAAAAAAGGGTAGTAGAAAGATAGGTAGTGAAATAGAGGATGATAGAGGAAAAAAGAAATGGAGGATACACTGAGGTGAAAGGGAAAGAGAGGGAGAAAAGAGTTGAGGAAGACACTGGAGTTCCTGCAAAGTTTCCTTTAAATGGAAAAAAACTATGGAGAAGTAAAACCGGTATGAGCATATTAGATGCATGAGGTCCATTCCTTTGGAAATGTTTGATGAGTATCCAAAACAATATGAGTAAGTTTTTCATTAATAAAAAATGAGTCTATGCAATGCAATGAGTCTATGCAATTCCATGAGCTGTATAAGTGGCTTCCTCCAAGCCTTAGCTTAAGTTGGTTTAGCTACCAATAGTGCAGTCAATTTAAATTGAGAATTACTAGGAAAGTGGGGTTTAAGATGTGGAAGCTTTCCTGAAAAAGGGGCCTATAAGATTTTGAATACATCAGTGCATAATCTGCTTGACATAGGACACAACCCCTAAATGTTCATCGAATGCCCAGAAACACAACAGCTTCCAGAGCACGCTGCAGAGAGCGAGGTAAAAGGGTGTGCTAAACTGGATGGGAACATGTACCAGCTGGCGAGGACCCTAAATGCCAGTTCTACTTAAAATGACACTAAACTCAGGAGTTAAATCTTAAAAATGCATTCAAGTACCCTGTAAACAAATAAAGGAACTTTGTGTATCATTCAGTTGTGGATCCTCAAATCATCTCTGAATTGGTGCTGACACAGTCCTTCCTTCTGGAGGGTGGCTACTTTTGTTCCCCATGGTCCCTGTGTGTGTTGTAAAGTAGTCACTGCTCCAAATTCACTCCCGTGATGGACTACAATCTCATGTTTGGTTTACTAATTTGTATTAAAATTATAGTCCATCACTGGAGTGAGCTTGGAGCGGTGTCTACTTTACAACACACACAGGGACCATGGGGGAACAAAAGTAGCCACCCTCCAGTTTATGCATTTTAACATACAGGTTTCCTTTAAAAATATATTCTCACACAGGCACTAGACATTGCTTTTGATCCTGCAGCTCAGGATACTTCTTTGGACCCTGCATTTCGAGGGGGAGTGAATTGCTTGGCAGGCATTGCAAACTAGTGCCAACTGCGTCTTTTGGTGGCTGTGTAAACGTTCCCTAACAATGCCTCAAGATCACTTTGCAGTATCTGCTGGATTGATTATTTGGAAGTATATTGAAAATATTTGACATTCTCCAGTGCTGTCTACTTTTGAAAACATACAGAGGGGAATTTATCAAAATCTGGAGCAGCTGCGCATGGCAACCAATCAGCTTCTCTCTTCAGTTTGTTCAGTTAAGATTTGAAAATGAGAGAGAGGCGCTGATTGGCTGCCATGCACAGTTGCCCCAGATTTTGTCTGCTCCAGTTTTGATAAATTCCCTTCACAGTATCTGTGACAATGTAGGTTATGTCACAATGTAGGTTCCTATGTCACATAAATTCCCCCAGAACCATTCCACGTACACAGAAAATAAGACAGAAAGGATACATCTGACCATAAATTTAGTTCTAATAAAGTCACAGTATAAAACAGTTATGCAAAACAAATCATTGAGTTCAAAGCAGCATATAGCAGTATTGACAGTTTTACCAGTTATCAGTACCCCTGCCTCTCCCCTGGGTGGGGTCCATCCTGAAACCTGTGGTTGACAGAACTTAGACATATTTCCTGTTACAACATTTCTGTCAGACAGCTAGCTGTCATTCTTCTGTCATCACCTGCATCACCTCACACACAGTGACCATCAGCTACCTGCCAGGTGAGTCTATGCTGGGAAAATCTATTGGATTAGGGAATTGGAGGGAAAGATGATTAGATAGGCTTTCAGACACACTCATGTCTTCCTTATTACAAATTGGTTATATCATATTTTTAGGGATCAACTGCTAAGAGTTTAATAGCTTGAAAACACTAGTTTTAACCCTCTGTTGACAGCTACATTATAGGTCAAATATCTGTCTACAACTGAGGCAACTGTAAAGGGTTCAGCTACATGTGAAATGTTAATCTCTTGATGTTGAGCAATTAAACCACTGGTTGACAGTTGACACAATTTAAAATTAGTTTTCATGCGCAGGACTTTGGAGCTTATATGAAACATTAATGTATGCTTATGCAAAAAAGTAAAATAAAAATAGAAATGACAGTTATTTCTTTGTAATAATTACTGTATAATGGCTCCTGTTTGGGAAAACCACTGGAATAGGGATCTTATATGTACATCTTCCAGTTGCCTGGCTGTATTTGGTGTAGGCAGAGAGGAAGTAGATTGGTTAAGACAATGCCACTAAAGTGGTCACCTCCTATGAATGTAATAATCTGCCCCACAAGCCCATGCGACCAACATTCTGGTGACACAGTGACAGCCACAATACAACTGTCACCACGTTTCACTGGGTATGCAGCGAGCAGGCAGCAAGAACCATTGGTGGCCATTTTCAGCAGGTGACTGTAAGAACAACATAATGCTGGGTACTGAAACATATAGAGGGCATGCACTAAAAAATGTTGGTTACATCTCGATTTCTATTTTAAGTCTATTGCTATCAATTAAAATGTCACACCAAAATGCATGGCACAATGCGTTTTGGTGTGGTGTTGTGTTTGGAAAAAAAGATGCAGGGACTTCTTGATTTTCATGCATAAGGCAGCCCATTGAAATTAATAGGCTGTTCTGTACATAATACACAAAAAACGCACCTACGTGCATGCATGCTGTCACACCGGCACAAGTGTGATTATAGGCTCAGTCTGTGTGTGCCTCTGCTTTATTTAATCTCACAAAGGACTTGGAAATGAAGGTCTTTCAAAGTGGGCTTGTGGAACCATGTTGATTAGGACTGTGCATGGGCTTAGTGCCAACTGGGTTCGTCCAAGCAAAACTGTCAGTTACATACCCCAGTGCCAACCACATAACTAAGCGGCAGAAAATGCCCCGGCCGTAGCTGATTGGGCCAGAAGGGGGGGTGTAACTGACCAATTTGCGTAGGCTTGGGCGAATGTACCAAGCCCACGCACATCCCCAGTTGTCAGTGGACATGTATGACACCACCTTCACATACTGAAACTACATGTGAAATACTAGGCACTCTAAATGACAGACTCAGGAACACAGGGGCTTAGAGAACTCTAATAAAACCTACATGGACTTTGTTGATGTAGCTGCAATGCACTGTGGCTGAGAATATGCTACAGTAATGAGGCCAGCTGCTGCAACTTGACTAGTATAAGGCTGGAATTATAGGTCTGTGATAAGGGTGCCATACACTTTACACCCTGAGGGGGTGCGCGTGCGCACACCGGCCCGTTCGGCAGTGATCTCTCAATCATGTTAAAAACCAGCCGAAAATCGTACGATTCTCGGCTGGTTTTCGAACATGCTTGATATACAAAAGTCGTGCGACCGTACATTAGAAACGGTCGCAAGCCTTCCATACACTGCACGATTCTCGTACGATTGCGGGATTTCCCGCGATTCTCGTACGAGAATTGTGCAGTGTATGGGCACCTTTAGTCTTGCGATGGTTGTAAAGTAATTAAAAAAACGTACGATCTGCCCATCTTGGACAGGCAGATCGTACCACGGAGGGGCAGGCTTCCGATGACCGCAATGCTGAACGGGCAGTGTGCGCGTGCGCACACTGGCCCGTTCGGCATTTGTCTCCCGAGCATGCCACAAACCAGCCGAAAATCGTAAGATTTTCGGCTGGTTTTCGAACATGCTCCTTAGACAAAAGACGTGCGACCGTACAGTAAAAACGGTCGCACGCCTTCCATACATTTCGCGATTATCGTACGATCGCAGGATTTCCCGCGATTATCGTGCGATAATCGCACAGTGTATGGGCACCTATATGCTGTATGAAACAAAATATTATTTCAAGTATAGGTAAACCCACTCACTAAAATCATTGTCAACATCATTTCAAAAGTCATTTTCTATATTTTTAAATCTGCATCTTTTGTTCCAAGTAGTTATGCCACTGCATAGCCTTCTGCAGGCATTTTCTGTTGTAGGATGACAGCACTCTGTCTCTGTTACTTTGTTGTCACTATCAGTAAGCCCAGAAAATGCTTTTTTAGTCATTGCTTGAGTGCATGCATGTAGACAGAAAGTGGCTGCAAAGAGGCTACAGGAGATCAGCAGGACTGAGATGCAACAAAGAAATAAAAAAAGTAAAAACAGTATTCTATTTATATATGACAACTGTTTATGATATACAGGGCTTTAGCAAATGAAATGCCATTCAATGAGGGTTTGCATGTCCTTTAAGAAACCAAAGAGCAACATGCAGAAGGGCACCACAAGTAATCCTAAATTATCTCTCACTATTTTACCTACAATAAACTGAAACAGTGGCGTCACAAGGGGGGTGCGGCCCTCACCCCGGTGACACCATTGGATGGGTGACACCAAAATGACTGACAGTCATCTTGGTGTCATCCCCTTTGAATAGTCGGGCGCTCGATCATAGATCGAGAGCGCGACAGTTTCAGGAGAGAGGAGAGGGCCCGGCCGGATGAACGTCTCCTCCTCTCTCTGCTGGTGTCCATCACTCTACTGGCCGCCGACAGGTATCAATAAGATAACCGCGCATGTGTCTCGGTCTCGGGACGCCCCTGAACTGAAATCTTTTCTTTAGTGAAGGGTTACTGCACATCAGATATCAACATTGTTCCTTGCAGCTATTTTTTTACTTGGATTAAATATTGTAAGGAATATAAGAAGCACATAGAGGCACTTATATTAGATGGGCAGTTGCAGTATCTGTAAGTAAGAGTACAGTGGAATGGACACAGTCCCTAAGTACCCATTTACACCTTGGCGTTCCGTGAATGCACACAACCCACGCGCATTGATGCGCGTTCACGGAAACACATCAAAAACGTGCAGTGCATTTGCGGTGCCAATGAGGTGCCATTACTTGTTAATGGCACCCCAAACACGTCCTGGAAAATCCAAATTTTTGCCCCACACATTGACGTGTGGTGAAAATACATGGTACGCCTGTAGCAGAATCTGCTGCATGAGCTACATTCCAGCGTTTGTTGTGTGTGCGGCACCGATTGAAATCAATGTGCGTCGCATGGCATACATGGGCAAAAGCACAAACGCACGCAAACGGGACGTGCGTTCACAGAACACAAAGGTGTGAACGGGGACTATAAGTGAGCCTTTCTCCAGCACTGTAAGATTGGTCTTTGGTGCAGTGTCCCCCTCCATCGCCACATCCACTGTTGGCACTTCCGGGTTCTTGGAAGTCTTCTTGGGCCATTGGGTGGCCACTGATGATATAACCCCTGCACACGCACACAGTTACATCCTCCCTATCACACGGCCCATTCACAGAATCTTAACGATGCCCTGAATGGGCTAGGTGTGCATGGAGCATGGGTTGTACAGTGTACACAGGAAATAAAAATCCCTAGGGGAGAGAGAAAGATTATTTTGTCAAAAGAGACTTTGCATATCTCCTCTGCCAAATATCCCGACCTCCCAGTGATTTTTTATTTGTTCTCCTTAACTTCTGCTTTCAGAAAGCAATACAATGTTGCATGGGATTTTTTTACTGCAGCAGATAGAATATAAATGAATTGAAGAGAGTATCCTGCTGCACTCCTTACCGGATCAATAGATATCCTGTATATACAGGCGGGTGCTCGTAGTGACCACGGGTGGCACAGTGAACAGCAAATGGATAAAGGGATATCACCAGCACACCAATCAAAGGATTTCAGCAAAAGTCCATTTTAATGACAAATGCCATTCAAAATACAAGCGTTTTCGGGGCATCAAGGGGTCCCCTTCATCAGGCTCAGAATTACGTCATTCAGAGCCTGACGAAGGGGACCCCTCGGGGTGTGGTGATATCCCTTTATCCATAGCATATAAATGAAGACACTGATACGAAGATAGGGCAGGTATTGCTTAAGCTGAACTCCTGCCTTCCCTCCAGTCTAGCATAGTTGTACAAATTAGTCTCCTGTACTAAAATTGCTTAATTTAGCGCTTCCCTCCCCTGCCTTACCTTCCCTGGCCCACCCCATTAATTGATTGCATTTCAGTTCTTTCCATTTAATGGAGACTCAGCATCAAATGTAGGCATTACCTTGGACACTTTGCATGCAAATGGAATACCCACTCCTCCAGACTAACATCCGCCTAGAAGGGTAATTAGATATTTGGATAACTCCTCCCAAGAGACAGCCCACTGCTTGCATCAGGGAAGAGAGGTGTACTGAGGAAGCGTGCTGTGATGTTTTCAGGAAGCTATGTACACCACCCTCCAGACCCCCACCATCCATGATCTGCCTGCATTGCATAGAAAAGCAAAGATAACCAGTAATGATGCCACTGGATCTAACATAAGTTATGCAATGAAAACAGATTTAAAAAATGTTATTAGCGTGCTGATAAGGAGGGGGGGGGGACCATGTAAGACATGAAATAAGCACCGTAAAATTCAACTTTAAGTTAGGTGTAAAGTGCCAGTCATCTCTGCAAAGAAATGGCAATTGCTCTGCACAGTACCAGCGAAAAGAATCTCTGATAAAAAAAAAAATCTTTATAAGGTTAGGGGAAAGGTTAGAACCCAACCCTGTGTTTTAGTTGCTACCTGTATATCTGTTAAGGAAATTTACCCATGCTTCCTGTCCTGGTGACACAACAGCATGTAAGGGGAAATCTACCCAGTGAGGACATGTACCAAAAGAAAAGACATTTTCAGTACAGTAGGGAAGGGTTAGAAACTTTGTTTTTTTCATTGCTTTCTGAGACTCCTTTAGGGAGATTTGCTCTTGTTTCCTGTTACAATGACCTAAGTTTTTACTCTTCTCCAGTCACTTAAAAACATATTGGAGTTCCACTTTCAATGGTAATAAAGTAATAGCCTTAATGCAAAGCAAAGCTTGTACCAAAGCTTGTACCACCCACACTGCAAGGGTTAAGTGTTCGTTTGTGTCCAGGATCAAAAATAAAAAAGTTATGCTCACCCGAAGCTCCAAGTCGGCTTGCTGTTAGAGCCTCTCAGTCTCTCTCCCTCCCTGCAGCGGCCTAAGGTCCCTGAGTCATCATGTCCTATCAGGGCAGCCATCGGAAATTTTGGGGCCCCCTTACACAGCTTTAGGCCGGGCCCCCCCCTCGCGCCGCTGGATGCAGGGCTGCATCCCTCCCCTTCCTCCTTTCCTTCCTTCCTAGCTCCTCTTACCTGCACACATGGCCTCCTCGGCCGCCGGACCGGCCAGAAGTGACGTCACGTCACTGACGTGACATCACTTCCGGCCAGTCCGACATCAGACGATCATCGTCGCTGATGGGGCCCTAGCTTGTCTCAAAGCTGCTGGAGCGGCAATGCTGGGGCCCTGTGCTGCTAGGGCCAGGCCTCCGCCTCCTCACCTTTCACCATGGGCCGATAGTCATGTAAGGGACCCGGACGGGCCCCCAGGCTGCCCGGGCCCCTTACATGAGTATCGGCCGTACCCCCCCTGATGGCTGCCCTGTGTCCTATACACTGTGTATAGACATGAGGACGCCGAGGGACATACCATTTCTGCAGCGGAGGAGGAAACAGGCTGGAGGGAGCGTTGTAACAGCCAGCTGGCTCTGAGGATCAGGTGAGTATAACTTTATTATTTTCCTCCCCAGACCAAAACGAGCAATTAATCCTTACAGTGCGGGGGTAGCCCCACTGCAAGGTTAATAATAATTTTCCCTGGAGTTTTGCTTTAAAAAAACAGGATATAATTATGACATGTCTTTCCATGTAAATGATTTGCTGTAAGATATTTGTGCAGGCATGAAAAAAAAGTAGGCAATACTACTCTCATTCTGTTCTCCAGAGGTAGGGGTGGAAGCTGTAGGTTGTCTGGTGCTAGGAACAAAGCAAGCATGTTCCTGCCAGTACACAAGATGTTTCAATACTCAGTAATACAGAATAATGTGGTTCTGTCCTCAAATACGGCACTACAGGACACAGCAGTGACATAGGGGGTCACAGGATGGAGTTACAGCATGTTGAAGGGATCACATGTCCCACTCCCGGAAGTGCTGTATGCTGGACCACTGGAACGAAGAGCAACATGGGCTACCGCAGAGGTGAGTGAATTAGCTCTTCTGCTGTAGGAAACTTCAGATAAGATTTTTTTTTTTTATGATCAACAGGATTTCTTTAAAATATAACAGTTACCAGACAATGGACATTCAAGTATTCACCTATTCTTAACAAGCGGCAAAGAAGCTTTAAAACAAGTCCTTACTTACATTTGTGGCTGCAGCCACTGTGGAGTTATTCTTCCTAAAGTTCACCAAAGGTGCAGTGAATTCATTCCAGATTCCAGTGGGGTCGCATCACTATGCTCTCTCCCTCTTGCCATGAACCTGCTATGTGTTTACATTAGAGGTTAGATGGCAAAACCTTGTGGATGAATTACTCCACAGTGCCTGAAGCTACAGAGGTCAGCGATAGTTTCTTTTAACTTTTTCTACGGTTTGCCCAGAATATGTAAAACTTTGAATGTCTATAACCTTGCCGCAGTTCTACTTTACATAGGAACTGCACGTGTCACCTTCACTTTAAGGGCCTGCATCAGTGGGCTTTGGGCATCAGTTTGACATAAGTCTGAGACACTTCTGAGCTCATTCGGAATACATTGACAGGTGCATTTATCCTGCAGCTGACCTCCTTCTGACCTGCAATAAACCTGCTTCAAGTATGTTTTACATTCCCGTAGACTTGTATGGGAATGAAGCAAACAAAAGCTCATCCACACAGGTCCTAAGGCTCTCAAGTGGGACTGTATTTCTTTCACTGGGTCCTGATGGTGCCCAAAGCAACTTTGGGGTGCTAGATCACACAGAACATTCTTTTTCTTTGTCCCAAACTGGCAATGTGTATGGTGACGATGTGTACAGTAACCATATTTGAGATATCAGACTATTATAGGTAGCCAGTCGCTCTACAAGAAAAAGCTTATTTGTCTCTGCCTCCTATAGGCACAGGCCTACTGTACCTAACTGTAAATCTAGTCCTGCCCTCAAGCAAGGCAATCCCATTGTCATACTGACCAGTAGTCTAACAGTGAACAAAGGGGTCACTTAACATGTAGCTATAGGAGTGCAATTCATGCCATACTCTATTGACATGTTTACCTGCTGCCTTTCCATAGTAAAAATAAGACATGGTGTCTGAACTTTCTTAGGCAAGCTGCTACCTGTTCAAGTGTATACCAGCTATACCAGAAAACCCAGATGTGCACTATTATTTTGACATTTGAAATGATATTACCAATATTAAATCTTAGGAAAGTATACAGGACTTGAAGTTTTAAGACTATTCCACTCAGAACTCTCAGAACACTTGCCAGGAAAGCATACGCAGTAACTATATATCGCTCATTGTGTCATATTACTTAAAGCTGATCTCTGTGTCCGGGATGATGACACTGCTTCTATAACATGATATGTAAGTGTGCAAAGGCATTTGTTGCACACAAAGTGGATTTATAAAATTTGTGGCTATTGAGGAATATACTTAAAAGAAAGTTTCCGTGTATGGAGTGCAGCTTTAAGGTTCTTATATCTATTGGTAACCCTCATTTTAAGAAATAGGGCACTGCTTGACTCCAGTGGTCAAATAAGCCTTTGCATAACAATCTGCTTGTGGGGTGATCCTGCCTCAGCATTAACAAAGGCATTAGAAGTTGATGGTGGTTTGTGGTCAGACATAACGTTTGTGGTGGGAAGTGTAGAAAAACAGCCATAGCCAGTCTGAGACCACAGTGAGTGCCGAATAATTTTTGCATGATATTAAGAGCTAAATGCATATCGGGATTCTGTTTCTAAGTATAGTCATTTGTGTGAACTATGTGATTTCATAACATCTCTCCAGGAACCGGCTTTCTTTCTATAGAACAGCGGTAGCCAAACTTTGGCCCATTGAGTATTGCAAGACTCTGACAGCCACAGGTAACATGCCTAGAGGCAGATGCATGATGGGGTTTGCAGTTCTACCACCACTGGAGGGACAAAGTTTGGCTACCCGTGCAATATAATCATGTATGTAAAGTGTGGCATAGATTGTATGCTATATTCACTTATCACAAAACAGTTATGATTCTCACAACTTTCTTCTAATTTTGCTTCTGAAGTACATATTGGACAGTGAACGGTAATTTAAAGGAGAACTATGAGGTGAGTGCTTTTCACTCACCTCATAGTTCTAGCCGACCTGTGACAATGAGACTGTCACAGGACGGCTCAGTAGATTGGGAGGTGAGCGAACACATACCGGCGTTCGCTCACCTCTCGATCCGTGACAGGGGAGGTGCTGGATTCCCCGCTCCCATCCGCCAGCGCTGACTGGCGGAACGGACGGGGGAGGGGGCGGGTACCGCTGGCTCTGCCTTTAGATAGGTAGAGTCAGCTGTCAGTCACGCAGCTGGTCGGATCCAGACATAATTGTCAGGATCCGCTTCAGCTACGGCGTCTTAGTATACCGCGAGCAGCAGTTCGCGGTATACTGAGCCTAGGGTGACGGGAGGACGCTAGTTTGTGTCCTCCCGTTACCCTAAGGAAAACTATGGGGAAAGCCTTAACCCCATAGTTCTCCTTTAAAGTACATTTTGCATTTGTGTACTCTTAAAATGTCATGTAGGGGTGCTAGTTTCCTGCCTTGTACTCTGTTATCTTTCTGCAGAGTCACTCACATTGGCTTGTTATTAGGCCATCAGAGCCCTGGAAATATCACTTCTCTTACGGGGTATATAGGAGATGCCACATATAAGGACACACTGAGGTACAGATAGAATCTTCTATTTCCTGCAACAAAATTTAAACCTGGGCTCTTGCATATCTCAAAAAAGGCTCTTCAGGTGCTATTTGATCAAATTAGGAACTATTCACCATTTTCAACCTGATAAGCTCACTAGAGGCAGAAAAGATAAATACTGCTTTGTCTGGTTTGGGCCCACTGACCTCATATGCCAGGAGTAGTTCTTGCTGCAGTTCCAGTTGTAGACTTATGTTTTTTGACTCCTTGTAGGCTTACGCTTTTTGACTCCTTGTAGGCTTACTATTTTTTTGACTCCGTGTAGGCTTACGCTTTTTGACTCCGTGTAGGCTTACGCTTTTTGACTCCTTGTAGGCTTACGCTTTTTGACTCCTTGTAGGCTTACGCTTTTTGACTCCTAGTAGGCTTACGCTTTTTGACTCCTTGTAGGCTTACGCTTTTTGACTCCTTGTAGGCTTACGATTTTTGACTCCTTGTAGGCTTACGATTTTTGACCCCTTGTAGACCTGTGCTTTTTGACCCCCTTGTAGACTTACGCTTTTTGACCCCTTGTAGACTTACGCTTTTTGACCCCTTGTAGACTTACGCTTTTTGACCGATTGTTGATTTGCGCTTTTTGACCCCTTGTAGACTTACGCTTTTTGACCGATTGTTGATTTGCGCTTTTTGACTGATTGCTAACTTGCGCTTTTTGACCGATTGCTTACTTGCGCTTTTTGACCGATTGAACCCCTTGTAGACTTACGCTTTTTGACCCCTTGTAGACTTACGCTTTTTGACCGATTGTTGATTTGCGCTTTTTGACCCCTTGTAGACTTACGCTTTTTGACCGATTGTTGATTTGCGCTTTTTGACTGATTGCTAACTTGCGCTTTTTGACCGATTGCTTACTTGCGCTTTTTGACCGATTGCTGACTTGCGCTTTTTGACCGATTGCTGACTTGCGCTTTTTGACAATTGATGACTTGCGCTTTTTGACCGATTGATGACTTGCGCTTTTTGACCGATTGCTGACTTGTGCTTTTTGACCCCTTGTACACTTGTGCTTTTTGACCCCTTGTACACTTGTGCTTTTTGACCCCTTGTACACTTATGCTTTTTGACCCCTTGTACACTTATGCTTTTTGACCCCTTGTACACAATAGCCAATAGCAGGTTGGCTATTGCACCCGCCCACTGCTGCTGTCAATCAGCAGAGGTGGACCTGAAGTTCTCCTTCAGGTCCTCCTCTGCTGATTGACAGCAGCAGTGTGCAAGTGCAATAGCCAGCTTGCTATTGCAAAATGAAATAGCAAATAGCAGCCTAGCTATTCATTCCCATGCTATCTGTTTTTTTTTTAATTATTATTCTGACAGCGGCCGCTGTTAAAATAAAAAAACAGAAAGGGCACTTCCCTGAAATGAGAAGGGCACCTCCCTGAAATAAAGTTTTGCAGGTTGGGATGTCTGTATATGTACATGAGGCAACCAATATTTGATTAGTACATATGCAAGCTCTGCTTCCTGCTTAGTTGTGCTTTACAATGTCTGTGCCCTGCTGAACCACTTATCTAAGTGCTAATCTGTATGTCTGGCTGAAAATGGTTGACTCTCTACGGTCTCTAATGATTTGAAACAATCACAATCTTTTTAGTAGTCAGGGACCTGAACTTTCTCTGCTACAGTTTCCCTTTCACTCACAGCCCCGCACCACCTGTGGCTGGACTCTGCTCTCTGCTCCTATCCGCATGCTCTTTGCAAATTCATTACACCCAGTTAGCTCCTACTGCTGTATCTTGCTTCTCCCTCATCCCCTCAGAGCACTACCGTACAGACTGCACAGTAGGCTACAAACAGTTAATAGTACTTACACTTTCAAAAAATACATTAAAACTATATTTTAATGGTGTATGAATGATTACAGAGTTGCAGTGATGTGTGTCTTTAATATCTGCCCAGAGTTCAGCTTCCAGCAATATTTTTAGAAATGTTTGAAGTTGGTTAGGATTGGGAATCGTCAGGGCACTGTAAAAAGGTTTGAGAACTGCTGCTCTTGAGAACAATGGATAAGATAAATGTTATTGCATATTGGACATTTCTTTTTGGCCTTGTAAAAGTGAACCTGCGAGCACAGAATTTTGGGGGCTGAGTTTTAAAAGTGCAAGCTAACAGGCTATTGTCCTGAGCATAGCTTCACTACCTAGTGAGTCACCAACCCCGGAACAAGCATGCAGTTAGTAACTTCTGAAAAGGCTGCATAATGGTCCAGGTCAATGGCTGCTTAGCTTGCACCTTTAAAATCAAGTTACCATTGGTAGATACCGTTTCTCTCTCATGCATGTGATTTGTGATGCATTTCATTGATAAAAATGAAGCATGTAAAAACCACTGACATGGTCAAAGGCAACCACAGAAATATTTGTTTTTGTTTTTTTTTACCTGACACTGGAAGACTGACAGTTGGACAGTGATGTATTATATTACCATGGGAGACACAAAATTATAACTGCAAGTATAACAGTATCTGAATGTGCAAAGGTCTGCTTGCAATGTTCGATACAATGTAAACATATACACCATTATTATAAATGCACTATAATATAAATACTACCACTACTGCTACTATTTATGATGATAATAATAATACATTATGGCACCTTTATTGCTGAGAAGTGCAGCTTTGCCATGCCCTGTAAGACTTTACTCACTCCACCCTTCCTGTGTCTTTCCACTTTGCTGTCTGTGAACAACGCCTAAATTGAAAAACAGGAAACCTCAGAGCCACGTGCTGCTTAATGTACCAACAAGGCATTTGATGTGTACCTGTATAGCACAGTGTTTTTCTACAAAGTATTCTTCAGAATCTGCAGTGCCCTCTGTATAGCAGTAAGGAGATTGTGGCATCCTAAGTATGGTTCGCATGCCAATTTTTTAATGCTGATGTTCGTCCTGGTTATCTGTATAGCTGTGTCCACCCTCGAGTGGCATGTTGAAATGTTTAAATCTTTCCCCATTCTGTCCAAAACAAAATAAGGCAAGGGGTACACTGATAGAAGAAGAAAGCAGAGTGATAGCGAAATGACCTCATCGGTCTGCTGCTGCTCCCTTATTATCCATTTACAAGCTGGGGGCAGTATGGTGACCAGGCTGTGCTGCTTAGCTGAAAAAAAGAACGTCAGGTCACCATTCTGGCTCTATTGTATACCTGGGGTGGGTAAATCTCAAGTCTGAATGGACAGAAATACCTCCAGGCTTGCACCATGTCAGTGACATAAACTGCTACAGGGTCTTAATGACATCTAGCCTTTTTGGAAGGACATGCCAGCAATAGCAGCCTTCTTCTACCTCCCATGACAGGTTTCCTTTGAGGAAACCTCGGCATTTCCGTCAATTTGGGGAGATTTCCTTGCACTTCCTGTTATGTCTGGAGGACAGGAAGTTAAGGCAAGTCTCCCCAATGGGACACAGACACTTGACAAGGGTTTTAACTAGAGGTACACCGAAATGGAACTTTTAAAACCGAAACGAAACCGAAATAAAAAAAATTGTCACGCCGAAACCGATACCGAAATTTTTTTATTTAAATTTTTTTTTTTTTTATATTTAATTTGTATTAATTTTTTATAAACTTTTAAAAAAAATTAAACAGTGGTACCTTGGTTCACGAACTTAACATTACTTTTAGGGGCTTCGGGGAAATATTGGGGGTCTAATCAGACCCCTGATATTTCCCTTTTAAAATAGAAAAAAAGATTTAGGACACAAAGTCTTTTGCTGTGTCCCCTGTTATCAATGAACAGGAATCCTCTATGATTGTTCCGGTTCATTGATAACATGAGGTCATGGTATGTTTACTATACCTACAACTATGAATGAACAGGAGGTGATGTAGATTACTTCCCATTCATGCATAATTGAGGATTTGGTACACATACCATGTCCTCAATTATCTACATACACTCAGCGATCACTGATCGCTGAGTGTTTGTACTCGTCTCCTCCCTGACACGCTGTCACTGGAGGCTGAGCGAGCAGTGTAGGGAGGAGAGCTCAGCCTCCTGTGACAGCGCGGCCTGTCTCCGCTCACACACCGCTCTGACGGACGGTGATAGGAGGCTGAGCAGTGAGGAAGGAGAGACGCCGGCCGTTCACAGCGCTCTCTTCCCGCAGCTCTCGGCCGGCTGTCACTTTCTCTCGTCCCTGCTGGGACACAGAGCAGTGCCCAGCGGGGAGGAAAGAAACTTGGTACGCGCCGCTGTATCGGCAGGAAAATGGCACTTTCCGCATTATGCCAAAAGTGCCATTTGCGGCCGATATGTTTCGGCGCCCGATATATCGGTGCGTCCCTACTTTTAACCTCTTCTTACTCTATTTATAAATAAATAAAAAACGTAGGCTTAAGGCCTCATTCACACGACAATCGGCAGACACGTACAGCTCTGTGCGTCGTGCAGCTCCCGGGAAGGACAGGTGCGTGTGATTAGTATACAGCGCCCGGGCTTCTCTATGGGACTACACGGCCATACGCCCCCCTACGCTCACCTCAAGTGCAGATCCGTAGGGGTGCGTGTTTCCTGGCTCGGATGCAGACAGGATCCATCCTGTCAGCGTGCGAGTACGCTCACCCGGACGGACATGCAGGGTGAGCGTAGGGGGGCGTACGGCTGCGTAGTCCCATAGAGAAGGACGTGGGCTGCATACTAATCACATGCAGCACCTGTCCTTCCCGGGAGCTGCCAAGTACGGTTGTGCACGCAGCACGGAGCTGTACGTTCCGGCCAATTCCAGTGTGAATGAGCCCTTAGGTGTATTTTAATCTCTCACCTGACTATACTCATACAACCCCCATTCATGCTTTTTTTTTAGCACAGGGAATGCAAAAATGCAGCACAAGTGCAGCTGACTATGTATTTGAGTTAGAAATTAGATGTATTTGAGATCCCACCTGGAATGTTTTTGGATTTGTATAAAGTGACAGTCCTATACTGAAAGGGAACACATGTGGGTGCCATTTAATTTCTTTCTGAAAAATTATTTTGGCACAGGTAAATAATTATTTTCAATCAATTATACTGTTTTTATTAATGTCCTTATAAAATTCAAAATGATGCTGCATATACTACATATCCAACCTAAGACCAACAGCGCCTCAAAAATTAGGCATAGAATATATGAAACGGTGAAGCAAGGGAGATCAGTAATTATGGGGAGACGGTTGTACTAAGGGGGAACATAAATGAAATCTGGATATACACTCAGAAAATGTAAACATATAATTAAGCATAAATAGGAATTCTTTCTATAACTAGAAAATTGTAAACACCATGTACAATAAAGCACATTGCAGAAAACCTTTACATAAATGGTAACAATACTTGTTTCATGTTTTTCAGTCTCTGGTCCCAGATCGCCATGATGAACTGGACAACCAGCCAATGTTTGGAGTCAATGGCCAGGGGGAATTTTAACATTATTCTAGAGCATTACAATATGACTGGACGCCTAAGTGGCCGACCAAAGACAGGAGTTGTCTTGACCATACTCTTCATCTTCATCAGCTTTTTCATTATTTTGGAAAATTTTGTGGTGCTGCTGGCCCTGCTCAGGTATGAAAATGCAAAAAAGACTTTTGTTAAAAGGAACCTTAAACAGCCAAATAGATACATTAATTTAGATACATGTTTCCCAAAATATTAACCAACTAATACTAAGGGGTATATATATGAACGATTCCCTGGCAAATTCATCAGTGAATCTTTTATGTCAATTTGCCCTTCTGACATTTGACCATTTGGCCCGGCACATCATGCCCACATTCAATCAATTCATAACAGGGTAAATGTGCACCATGTGAATGTTGAATGTCACTTTTACTGTGAGCTGTAAGCCTGGCAAATTTGCCAAATTAGGCCCTCCATAGCATATATATGTGTTTTAAATGTGGATTAAATGTATTTGTTTTGTTTTGGTTTTTTTAGCCGCATGCCACCTTCACCTCTAGTAATAACCAGCCTAGCACACACCATGCATGCTAGATGCTATCCCAATAGCAAGAGGGCAAAAAACAACCTTTCACTTTTTTTATGTAATAGTCATGTTGTGATGGAAGTAACTAAAATCTTTGTCATTCTAAATTCCTTTGTCTTTCAGGTTTCTGCGCCTAAGACGATGGGTTCACTGCTGTTTAGCAAACATTGCATTCAGTGATCTTCTGGCTGGCATTTCATACCTGATTAACATTTGCCTCTCAGGTCCCACTACATTCCTCCTGAGCCCACAACTATGGTTTCTAAGGGAAGGCCTCCTCTTTACCACTCTAGCTGCCTCCACATTTAGCTTATTGGTAACTGCTGTGGAGAGGTACAGCACCATGGTGATTCCAATAACAGAGCGCGGCTCTGACAAGCTACTGCGTGTTCAGGCACTGATTATCTTATGCTGGGTATTGGCTGTTGCAGTTGGGTGTTTACCTTTGCTTGGTTGGAACTGCCTATGCCACATTGAGAATTGCTCCAGTCTTCTTCCTCTTTACTCTAGGAACTATATTGTATTTAGTCTTGGACTCTTAGGTGTTACCCTGCTTGGTATAATTGGCCTTTACTGCACAATTTACTACTTTGTGTGTACAAGTGCCAAAAGTGTTGCAGTCACCAGCCAGAGCCGACGCTCCTTCCACTTGCTCCAAACCGTTCTCATCATCTTGGGCTGTTTTGTCATCTGCTGGACCCCACTTTTTCTCTTCCTTTTGGTGGATTCTGCATGTTCTCCTCCTTCCTGCAAATCTCCCTTGGGACTTGAGTGGGTTTTGGCTTTAGCAGTTATGAACTCAGCTTTTAACCCACTTATTTATTCTCTGAGGAGCTCAGAGGTCCGTAAAGCAATACTGGCACTCCTATGCTGTGCCTGCACATGGGCAGGGGTGATACCACCTGCATGCTGCCAGCAAGTCACAGAAATCACTTCAGGTTCCTCAAATGAGAGCTCAGTTAAACGAAGAAGCAGTGTACGCCTTTCCCGAAACTTTAGCTTTAGAAGTCCTGTCACCAGTGTTTCCAGTGTGCCCAGTCAGTGAACAGGTTTTTTGACCAAATAAATCAATTTGTTTTACTAGTAACATATGACTGAAATGGCCATGCTGGTAAAGTATAACCACAGCAGTCTCAAATATGACAGTGGACACAACATCCAATCAGTCATTCACACAATGTGCAATGTGTTTTAGCTATACCAAAAGTAATTCATGATGATGGTCCAGACAAGTACCAAATCCAGTTACTATGTAATACACAAAACTCATATAGTAAACCGAAAACTTCTTTTACCTTCCCTGGTTGAATTAAATCCTCCCTCATTTGTGCATCACAAATCCTCCTACCAGACACTGCAGCTCACAGTGGGAAGGTTTCAGCAACAGAGGCAGTGCTGTCCATCCAGAAAGCAGTGGACAGGACTAGGTGTAGCCAAATGATGACTAACACGGTACAGACTTGTGAATCAACAGTGATAATGCTGGTAGCCACAACCCCTGCAGCATCTTCTCATTCCACTGAAGCACTAGCAGGAACAGCCTACATGAGAGTGAAAACTCTGCTTTGAATTAAGGAGCAGTACAGCATCATTGAATAAGATAAGTATTACACCTTATTCTACCGCTAGGCAAAACCGAGCATTTAACCCTTACAGTGCTGGTGGTGCTGCAAAGGTAGCTTTAAGTGCTGCAGGGCAAATTCTTTTAGATGGGAGGCCATAGTTTTACTTTAACAAAAGATACCAAAAGACCAATTTCAGCTAAAACATATATAGATTGGATAGATGAAAGAAAGGTTAGATCCTCTGTCTGGATTTGATTGCTGTTTGTCTCCCTGTTGGCAAGATTGACCCTCACTTCCTTCCTTACATTTCCAGAAAAATTTAATTGTATATTATATTTTTACAAATTTTCAGATACAAAGAGGATTTCCTCACATGCTGATTCCTAATGATTGAAATTTAAAGTGACTCTTTCATCTGAACAACCAAAAACAAGTAGCTGACAAATATGAAGATCAGGCACCTAATGTATCTGAGTTAGCTATCAGTAGCCCTGCTCTGCACAAATGCCAGGCCACCCTTATTGGGAAAGGTTTGGCACATCCTGATAGTCATTTTAAAGTGTAGCTCCACCTGGATTTTTGTGCTCCTCATTGAGTGCTAAGTGGGCGGTCTGCCTGCTATAATTACATGGTCAGTTTCAGTGTTGCCGCAAGAGACAAACTGCTGTACAAAAAACAGCCACGCAATTACATTCCTGAGATACTCTCTACTTATCTTCGTTTGCATTTTTGGTCAAAGTTTAATTACCTAATTACACCATTGTAGCAATGCTATATTTTATTAATTTTTTGAATGAAACAATACACGGTTTGATTCTTTCCAGGTGTTTACTAGGGATTAGCTCAGGTTCAGACCGAACCCAGTCTGAACCTGAGCTCCTCCGAACCCGAAAGGAGCCCCTCCTGAACACGGAAGGAAGCTCCTTCTGTGCTAACCAATCAGCTGCAGCCAGGGAATTCCCCACCCACAACTTTTCGTCAGCAAAGGGGTGGGATGCAGTCACTGGCGGAACTACCAGGGTTGCAGAGGTCGCAATTGCGACCGGGCCCTGGCATTCCGCCACTTGGGGGGGCCCAGTGAGGAAGCAGAGGGCGCCCCAAGATCGTGCCGCTCCTTCCCTACTGCACAGCCACCCGCAGCATGTACGGGCGGCTGCGCGGCGGGGATGGAGAGGCTGTCACCAGTCCCGCAGAATGTGCTGCATTCTGCTGTGTGATGACCCTCTCCTCTTAGCCCCGCCCCCTGACCGCCGAGACGAGGAAGAGGTCCCTACAGGAGAGTAAAGGTAAGTCTGGAGTGGGAAGGGGGGTGCAGGGAAGTGTGGGGGGGGGATGCTGGTGATATTCTGTAGTGCTGACTTTTATTATAATGTATTGCTGGGACTTGTAGTCCCGCATAGCTGGTGGTATTCTGCATTGCTGTATGATGATTATACAGCAATGCAGAATAGCACCAACTATGTAGGACTACAAGTCCCAGCAATGCAGGGATACAACAGTGCCAATACTGGGCATTTTCACGAGTACTCGTGAAAATGCCCCGATACTAAATGCAGATACCGGTGTTCTGTCGAGAACGCCGACGTAGTCCAATTTGCCGACCTCAGCATCTGCTCTTGCGCACAGACCAATATTATCGAGGAAACCGGGATTTATTCACAAAGTATTTCGTTTAAATCATTAATTGTGACCGCTAATAATATGCCACCCATATGCCATCCATCATTTACTGCCATCCATCATTTACTGCCATGGACGGCATATTATTAACAGTCACAATTAACCATTACAAAAACAAATACTTTGTAAATAAATGCCGGTTTCCTCGTTAATCTCGTCTGTACGTAAACGCAGATACTGGGTCGGCGTTCTCGACAGAACACCGGCACTAAAATTTTAAATAAGCGGCTGCCTAAGGTCCCGCACTTGCTGGATCTAACATTTTCATAATAGAAGAATTTGCTATGGGTACGTAATTATAACACAGCCTTTCTGTGTCTAGTACCCTGTAGAGAATTCTTCATAGTCAGCAGACAACCAGATTCACTCTAACCTGTTACTTCCTGCTGTCTGAGATTCCAGACAGCAGTAGGGGGCCCACTTCCTCTTAAAACAATACATGCATTTCAATTCCAGTCTCATGAATTTTACTTCCAGGTTTTATGCTTTCATCTCCCCCTCATGTCTTATGTTTCTGGTTTGCATGTGTTTTTCGATGCTCTGCCATTGAAAACAGTGAAGTGCGTGTCTACTGGGAACTGGAGGGGAAAATGCAGGCTGCATTTTCATAAGCTGTAACCAAGAGAATCCCAAAAATGGACTTTACCTTGCTGTTTTTGGGCAGCTTGGTTTCTTTCCAAAACACTGGCAAACTGCAACAGTGGGAACAAGCCTTGGACCTTGGCATAGGATGAAAGCTTGCCCATGTCCATCTAATGGCAAACTCTGATCTAGGTGGAGATGTTGTTTACTTTATTGACATCGTTCATTTAGTACTAGGTATTATTAGAAGCCAGATTCTCCAGAGGGAAAGTTTTGTGTTGTACACCAAACTAAGATGAAAATGTTCTGCTTGAATGTTTGTTATTTAGTACCAGTGCTCAGGTATGGGTTGTGTTATGAGAACTTTAACATATTCTTGCTATGTATTTATGTATATATGTAAAAATATACCTTGTAAACAGAGAATTATGTAATCCTGTGTTATTAGACAAGTTTTACATTTGATTCAGCAAGTCGCATTATATTAAAGCTCATGGGTAGTTCTATGTAATATAACATCCCATTGTATAGCAACTGGCATGGTGAAATATGTAATAAAAACATAAGTGTTACCCGTGTCATTATTTATAGTTGATATTTTCTTTTCAGTTTCTTTCTTTTTTTATTGAAAATGTCCAGAGACAAAGATATTAAAACATTAACATCTTTTAGTGTAGTATTACACTTTTGGTATTTAAATATTAGCTTTTCATACATATCTGTACATCAGACCAAAAAGAGGAACAACTGAGGAGGAAAGAGGGACAGAGGGATTTGGTTCCAAATGAGGGACAATCCCCCCAAATGAAGAACAGTTGGGAGGTATGCGGAGGGGTGAAGAGAAGCCGATTTGAGGGGACTGATCATGCAGCTGGGAGGAATGAAGTAAGTATACTTGCTTTTTATGTTCTTCCTAGACAAAATGAGCATGCTGGGGCTCCCTAGCACTGCAAGTGTCATTTTACCCCCCAGAGTTCAGCTTTAAACATGGTACATTTTCTGGATGGGCATGAATGTCCTGCATAGTGCATATTACACATGTACAAAGAAGGCTAGAGGTTGATGCACTGGGTTGATGTAAATTTTCAGCCCTCACCTAGGTTGAATGAGAACTATTGGGAGAGTAAAATGTACTCTTCCCAATACTTAGAGCTGGTGGGTGACACTGCAGCTGCCACATACCGGCTCTATAGATCAAGAACTGAGCAATCACGAACCACTGATCACTCAGCTCACAGTCTTCTCCTTGCTGAGAGCCGTGACTGTCAGTCATGGCTCCCCGCAGGTATCCTCCCTCCCCTCTACGTTCCCGCAGTGCCTTTTTGGCAGACAGGGGAGGGGGCAGGCACAGCTGGCTCCGGCTCCAGAGAGGCAGAACCAGCTGTCAATCAGGCAGTTGTTAATCAGACAAGATTGTTGTTGGAATCTTTCCTGGCTGTAGCAAGGCTCTGCACTTTCAGCAAATAGTGGGCAGTAGCCTGCTATTTATTGATTTTGGGTCACAGGAGTATATTAGTAAATGCCCTCCTGTGACCCAAAAAAGATCTAAAGGCAAAAAAAAAGGTTTGGCTATAGTTCTCATTTAAAATGTCACCATCACTGACAGAAACAGAAGGGGAAACATTTGTAGATAAAACTAGAAAGTTTTCATCAAATTCTACAGTAGGTACTTTGTTGCCCATATTTCCCAGACAGCTAGGGGTTGGAATTTTACCTTTTCATTATCATTAAAGCATAAGCATTAGTCATTATGTGCATAAATAAAATTGTTGGCTTTGGCTGATTAACACTCATTCTCATAGTTAGAGCCGCCCTGTGACAAAGAAGCTGTCACAGGTCGGCTCTATTGATTGGGAAGTGAACAGAAACATGCATCCGATCCGCTCACTTCCCGATCATCTCCCCGCAGCGATTTCCCCCTCCCCTCTTTGATCCCCCAGCGCTGAGTGGACATATGAACGGGGGAGGGGCAGGCAGAGCCAGCTGTCACTCCGCAGCTGGGTGGATCACGGCAGTATTGTCGGGATCCGTCCCGGCTGCGGTGCTCCTAGTATATCGCGGGCAATAGCCCACATTATACTGAGCTTTGGGTCACGAGCGGAGGTTAGCATATGTCCTCCCATGACCCTAAAGAGAACTATGGGGAAAAACACTTACCCCATAGTTCTCTTTTAAGGTATATATAAACCTAGTAGGAAAGCAGGAAGTTGCATATCGATGACATCAGATCACATCCAACTTATTAAACCCAACATAGTGCACACATCCCACAACAATGTCTACATTTGATTGGATGCAGGCACTGGTACAGCTGACAATTTTCCACCTGGCTCCTTCCAATTTTTTATCAAAGGATTTCAGGTGGGAGACTGCCGAAAGGGCACCCACTGAGCAAATTTTATCCGGTTTATTAAAAACCAGCCAAATCTGTTTTTTTTTCAAAATCTCGATGTGATCTGAGGTCATCGATTCATGACTTCCTGCTTTCCTACTGAGTTCATGGAGTGTGATAAGGCTTTCTTTGGTCGGCACCTGGAGTTCAAGAGGCGGGGGATTTTCACATAGGCTTGGAGCGGTGACATCTCTCTACATGTCTATATGTAAACCCAGTCAATAAAATTTCAGATACATTTTAGCATATTAATATAATTTCAAAAGTAATTTTCAGTATTTTCTAAATCTACTGATTTAATTAACTTAATACTTGGTTATCCTGCTATGAAGGTCCTTGTTCATACCCTTCCTGTTATATGGTGACAGCACTCTGCCCTGTCTCTCAACTCTGCTCTTGCATTGTCACCCTGTCACACATGATTCTGATGGAAACTACAAGTGGTCATTTTAGCATACATAACACATGCATGGACCACTGTTTTTACTAGATAGAAGCCTGCCTTGAGAAATGCTACGCCAGCCATGTCTGGAGTGTTGACAGGAAGTGGCCAAAAGATTCTGCAGGTGATCAGAAGCACTGGATTAAAAAAGATGAAAACAAGTATTTAATCTATTAAAAACATCACACTTGTTTATGATACACGGTGCTTTAGAAAACAAAATGTTATCCACTTTGGGTATACATCCACACATCTACAAGTATTGAATTCAACAGATCTGTTTTTTGAGTTGGGTACTAGAGTTCGTCCCATGTTGTTAATATTTCAAGGAACCAAGCTGGGCACTTTTGATGGACAAACGTATATAATTTCTATAATAATAAACGTGCTCACAAAAATTGATGTTTTGCACTATTTTCTTAGCTGGAGCGAGATGAGGTGAAGGCAGCTTGACTGATTCCAGCTTGCAAAAAGTTACTTTACATTACTAAAGTTGTGCAGGAATTTCTACTGAGGTATCTCATTGTTATGTACATAACTGGTAGCAATGAGGGGAGCTATGAACTCCAGTTGACAGTTCTTGCTTGTGAAATCAGAAGCCTCAGAAGTAAATAACCAGGACAAGCTTAACCACCTCCCGTCCATGGCCATTCCTGAACGGCCGGACGGGAGTCTTTTCACACACAAGTGGGAAAACTGTCAGCATGTAAACAACCAGCGATGGCTGTTGACATTCAAGCGTCTGTGGACGCCCGATCGCTTGAATAAGCAGTGGGTGTGCACCCTCCGTACCTCGTCGCCAACGCCTCCGCTGCCGGTCCTGAGATTCGCTGTGCCCAGTGCAGCCGGGACCAGCGCAGCGACGCTCTAAGTGGCGATCTAAGGGAGATCAGTACACGATCTCCCTTTGAACTCTTCTCCTGTCCCCGAATGCAGGAAGTGATGTGTATTACATCACCTCCTGCATTCAGTGTCACTCTCCGCTACAGCACACCGGTGAGAAGCTGGTGAAGCAGATCTCTGCTTCATCAGCTTCTCTGGGGGTCTTAGGTGACATTAGGGGTCTTGGAGACCCCTGTTGTCTCCATAAAGATGACCTCTCATGTGAATTGGCTATCACATAGGGGATTTCTTAATCCCCTATGTGATAGCAATAAAGTTGAGTGTAAAAAAATGAAAGCATAAAAAAATAAGGAAGCTAAAAAAAAGTAAAATAACACAAAAATGTTTTTAAAGTCCCCTGCCCCCCCCCACATACACACGCAAACATGCGTTGGATGCGCCAGCGTGCAAAAACGATGATTCCGCCTATTGTGCCACACATGTTACATATCGCCGCAAATGATGGAATGAGAGCAATAATTTTAGGGCCATTAATTACTGATAACATTAAACTGATGAGCGGTAAAAGCATTTAAAGCGTCGCCTATGGCCGATTTTGGGTGTGGTAGTTTTCTGCAAATTCGCGGGCGCACGCAATTTTAAAGCTTGACATGTTTGGTGTCTATTTACCCGACGTGACCCCGTCTTTTCTATTTCAGCAAAAAATTGGGGTGATAATAAATGTTTCATAACATTTCATAGGGAAACAGTTTTTTTAAACAAAATTTAGGGTACTTTTTTTGTTATATAGTAAAAAATAAACAGTGGTGTTTAAATACCACCAAAAGAAAGCTCTATCTGTCCCCCAAAAATGGTATAAAATGAATTTCAGTACAGCTTTGCATGACTGAATAAACGTCAATCAAAGTAGCGCAGCGCTGAATACTGAAAAATGGCCTGGCCAGGAAGGGGGTGTAACACCGCAGACTTCAAGTGGTTAAAGCATCATTTTCAGTTTTTATGTGGGCTTCACTTTACACTTAAAGTGGACCTATACCCCCTTTTGCTAAAAATCACCTCAGCGTGCTGATACGAAATCATCCTACATTCATTAGCTAAATAAGCATATAATACATTTTTCTTTGACTTACAATTATTGTTTTTCCACCTCTGGTCCTCTTGGACATTAGTGATGTAATGTGCTCAACGTGTAAATAGCAAAAACCGGCAACAGTGCTATTTACACGTTGAGCACAAGAATGCGAGTACATGAATGCGAGTTGTTGCTTTTGACTTGTTTCAATGTTAATTCTTACATATTTTATGTAACTCTGTGCAACTATGTAACTAACTTTAAATGTCTACTAAATGCACAGCTGCTAGCAAGTTTCGACATTAGCCTGCGATCACAAGAGCTGCTTTTTATTAGATCCAGAGGAGTATGCTATCCCACCCTCTGATCTTCATTATTATTACTTTCTTTTATATCTATTATCTTTTATGGGTTTTTTGTTGTAGAATTTTTAGATAATCATTTTCTAACCAATAATGCCAATGATCTAACTTAATACTTTCAGTGGGTTGTCTGTCAGACGAGTGTCAGTTAAAATCTGAAATACCGGCGATTGGCTTAACACTTCCATGTGATCTTCTTTGACAAACTTTTGTGATTGGTCACTTTTAAATTTAAAAGAGCAGGATATAGGAGAGTTCCCTTAGGTTCTGATGAAGGGGGCATGCCCCTGAAACGCGTAGACCTTTTGAACTCACAGGGGCAGAGGACGCTGATGTGATACATCCCTTTAGACTCCCGCTGCTAGAGATTTCAAGTTTCATCGACTTTTACATGCTTTTAACCACCGACTTTTTGTAAGTACAATTTCAGTTGTGTGTGTCGTACCAATAAATTACGCTTTTACACGATGGAGGCGCTCTGTCTTGTCCTTTGTTTCCCAGATCGATGGTCTATTTGACCGGTGGGAGCTGCCTCTGTTGTGTTCCTTTCATCGTTACACCTGGCCCGTCATGCAGCCGGAGGCGCCGGTATTGGTCTTTTTGTTGAAACGTACAATCTGCCTATCTTGGACAGGCAGATCGTACTTGCGATGATCGCAAGCCCGCCCCGCTGAGGGGCGGACTTCCGATGACCACAATGCCGAACGGGCAGTGTGCGCTTGCGCACACGGGCCGGTCTGGCTTTTAACTTACGAACATGCTACACACCCGCCGAAAATCGTACGATTCTCGGCGGGTTTTCGAACATGTTTGTAAGATAAAAGTCGTTCGACCTTACAGTAGTAGAGGTCGCATGGCTTCCACACACCTTACGATAATCGTACGATCGCGGGATTTCCCGCGATTATTGTATGATTATCGCAAGGTGTGTGGGCAACTTTAGGTGTCACCAATTATATACAAGGTAACCAGCTTAAAACAATTAACAGAGTGGCAATCAATGTCTCCCAGTGAATGTAGCGATTGTACCTGCTCTCTAGCCGTTTCCTGACTGTAAGCATAAGAAAAAGAAACCCCAAATCACTGAGATCTGCAGGAGTAAAACAAACCCCAGGTCTCAGCAGAGAAGGAGAGAGCCCTCTCCCCTCATGCAGCCGCCCCCGCAGCAGCCAGCGGCAGCACTGAAATCAGAGGGAGGCAAGCAGGAGCTAGAGCCGGAGGATGATGAAGGGCTGGTGCGCAGGGAGTTTGTGGATCCCACCACCCACCGGAAGTGAACCCATGGGATGCACACTGACCTGTGACTGCCTCAAAGTGGTGAGTTAAATATATTTTACAGTAAATTGTATTTAAATAAAAGACAGAATAACAGAGGAGAGAAAAATATTTTCTTGATAGAAATAAATATTGGCAAGCTGAAGATTGTATGGATTTTGTCTTTATATAATGTTCCAGGTGCCCAGTGTTGTGTAGAAGTATTGTTCTTTAGTACCGTGCTCTGCGTTCTTTAGTACCGTGCTCTGCGTTAATACCGTGCTCTGCGTTCTTTAGTAGCGTGCTTTGCATTATTTAGTACCCCACTCTGTGTTCTTTACTAACGTGCTGTGCGTTCTTTAGTACCATGCTTTGCATTCTTTAGTACCTTGCTCTGTGCTGTTTAGTACTGTTCTCTGTGTTCTTTAGTATCGTGCTCTGCATTTTTAGTACCCTGCTCTGTGCTCTTTAGTACCATGCTCTGCGTTCTTTAGTATCGGGCTCTGCGTTAATACCGTGCTCTGCGTTCTTTAGTATCGTGCTTTGCGTTAATACCGTGCTCTGCGTTAGTATCGTGCTCTGCGTTAGTATCGTGCTCTGCGTTAATACCGTGCTCTGTGTTCTTTAGTAGCGTGCCCTGCATTATTTAGTACCCCACTCTGTAGTCTTTAATACCATGCTCTGCGTTCTTTACTGCCATGTTCTGGGTTATTTAGTACCATGCTCTGTGTTCTTTACTACCGTGCACTGCGTTCTTTAATACCGTGCTGTGCGTTTTTTAGTACCGTGCTCTGCGTTCTTTAGTACACTGCTCTGTGCTCTTTAGTACTGTGCTCTGCGTTAATACTGAGCTCTGCATTCTTTAGTAGCGTGCTTTGCATTATTTAGTACCCCATTCTGTAGTCTTTAATACCGTGCTCTGCATTCTTTACTACCGTGCTCTGGGTTATTTAGTACCGTGCTCTGTGTTCTTTACTACCGTGCTCTGCGCTCTTTAGTACGGTGCTCTGCATTTTTTAGTACCCTGCTCTGTGCTCTTTAGTACCGTGCTCTGCATCCTTTAGTATCGTGCTCTGCGTTAATACCGTGCTCTGCGTTCTTTACTACCGTGCTCTGGGTTATTTAGTACTGTGCTCTGGGTTATTTACTACCGTGCTCTGCGTTCTTTAGTACCATGCTTTGCATTCTTTAGTACCTTGTTCTGGGTTATTTAGTACCGTGCTCTGCGTTCTTTACTACCGTGCTCTGGGTTCTTTACTACTGTGCTGTGTTCTTTAGTACCATGCTTTGCATTATTTAGTACCTTGCTTTCTGCTGTTTAGTACCGTGCTCTGTGTTCTTTAATACCGTGCTCTGCATTCTTTACTACCGTGCTCTGCAAGTTTTAGTACCGCGCTCTGCATGCTTTAGTACCGTGCTCTGCGTTCTTTCCTACCATGCTCTGTGATCTTTCCTACCAAGTTTCTGCATTCTTTACTACCATGCGCTGCGTTCTTTACTACTGAACAGTGCGCTCTTTACTACTGAGCTCTACGTTCCTTGCTACTGAACTATATGTCTGAGTCTTTGCCCTGGGTGTCGCCACTTTGTCAGCAGGAGTAAAATAAACTCCAAATAACTGGTTTCAGCGGAAGTAAAATAAACCCCAAATCAAAAAAGTAAAATACAACAGCAAAAATTTTCCCAGCACACTCACCAGCCAGCCTGCAAAAAAAACCTGTCTAACCGCTAAGGTTAGAAACAGAGGTTTTAGTTGCATGTCTTCTTCAGGATATGTGAAAGCCGCACAGCCGCGTCAAGGCACCTCTAAATAGTGCGGTCCTAACTCTAACCTATGAGAGTCTCCATCTTGGAGCATAGTGAAAGTGCAATAAACCCCCAAAAATTGGTGTCAGGGGGAGTAAAATAAACCTCAAATCATTGGTGATATATTTTTGGACTTTATTTTAGCATCTCTGACACCAATGATTTTGGAATTATTTTACATTCACTGACACCATTGATTTGGGGTTTACTTTGACACCAATGTGCATATGAACAAAAGTCCAACATGGAAAGAGTTAAAGTAGAACTGCAGCCAATATACATGAATAGTCCGTATCTAACCATAACTAAGATTAAAGGAGAACTATGAGATGAGTGATTTCCACTCACCTCATTGTTCTAAGCCGACCTGTGACAATGAGACTGTCACAGGTCGGCTCAGTAGATCGGGAGGTGAGGGAACACATACCGGCGTTCGCTCACCTCTCGATCAGGCAGTGGGGTGGATCCTGACAATATTGTTGGGATCCACCCTGTTGCCTGATTCACAGCTGGCTCTGCCTCTCTAGAGGCAGAGCTAGCTGTGCCTACCCCCACCCCTGTCAATCCCTCCAATGAGGGCTGGAGCATCAGAGCGAGGGGAGGGGGAAATCCCTGACTGACAGTCACTGTCCTGTGCAGTGCTCACCAATCAGCGGTTACATTATCTCTCAGCTCTCAGTATGGAGCCAGCGTATGGCAGCTGCAGTGTCCCCAGCCTGCTCTAAGGCTACATTCACATGGGGCTTGTATGTGTGTTCTGGGATCCCTGCAGCAAGAACCTACAGATTCTTGCCATAGGAATCCAATTCAAGTTAATGACAAGCTTACAGCGGTCACATCTGTCAGCAGTACTCTGCATGTAATTGTACATGGCAAGGTTACATGTGTTTCAGGGTAGATGATTGTCCCTGGACACAGAATAAATGCGATCAGGCATAGTCATCTATCCCATAAGAATCCGTAGGTTCATGCAGCAGGAATCCCAGAACGCACATCCAAGCCACGTGTGATTTCAGCCCTTGTATTAGGAAGAGTATGTTTTACTCTCCCAATACTTCTCCTTTGAAACAATACATTTAATGACGCATTAATGAGCACAGAGCTGCATTAATGTATTCCTTTTATATCTGCCTAGCGTTCTGCTTTAAATGGTAACCAGACATTGCTCTGAATACATAGACCAGGGATGGGCAACCATGGCACTCCAGCTGTTGTGAAACTACAAACCCCATAAGGCTTTGCAAGATTCTGACAGCCACATACAGTACTCCCAGAGGCAAAGGCAAGATGGAATTTGTAGTTTCTCCACAGCTGGAGTACCGAGCTTGCCTGCCCTTGACAAATGATTACAATTTTTTTTTTACAGTAACTACAGACTAAAATAGAAAACGTTCAAATATTTTCTATTGGGATTGAAGTGTAAAATTATATGCAATCTGCAGACACAAAACCTTGGCCAACCCCGGAATCAGCCATAGATAGCTAAGACTCGCAGCCACACTGCACTCGGCACCCGAGCTCTGCCCTAGCATGGCGAATGACAGCTCCCCCTCCCCCTGTGCACGCTCCTCCCACACGTCACCTCCAGCAATGACACGCTAGGCGAGTAGTTAGGACCCAGCCTTTAGGTGCCCGTTCGCTGCCTGCGCGGCCTTTGATTGGTGCGTTGCCTGGGTTCGTGGGCCTTCTCTGTTAGCTGTCCTTGCAGTGCCTGCTGGTCCCCAGCTGCTGAGGAAGCTGTAGGCATTGCGGTTTCGCCATTGCTTTGATTCCCGGACGTTCCTGCGAGTGTCCCACCAGACCTCCCCCTCACATTACCCTTGGCAGCTCTTCCTTAGACCGGCAGCATGTTGGAGGAAGCAGGAGAGGTGTTTGATAATATGCTAAAGGCGTCATTCCCGCTTACCTTCATCGTCTTCATCCCTGCCGTGCTGCTCCTCGTGTCCCCGCTGCAGGCCGATGCTGCTCATGAGTTCACCGTGTACCGCATGCAGCAATACGACCTGCAGGGACAAAGCTACGGTCAGTGACAGCTGATGGGCCTTCGTTGGCATCTAAGAGCCTAGGAAGCCCTACCTCAGCACGTATTCATTCATATTATTGTACAGGACATAAAGCTTAACTCCACACAGGGTTGTTTTAGATAGAATGTGAAACAATTACATTTTGTGTTATGTGTCTGTGACCCCAGTAGTGAGATTTTCTATCACTTCCTGTTCCTGTGATTCCTGTACTGGGACATAAACGTGTGGTGAGGAATTTAAAAAAAAAAAATGTGTTAATACGTCTGCCAATCTAAAAACATATGGTCTCCTTGCACTGGAGCCAACCCTGCAATGCAAGGGTTTACTTCTTGTTTTTGTGTATGGGGGCTCCTGCAGGCACCATGACTGACATTTATTTATTACAGGTACTTGTATAGCGCTGACAATTTACATAGTGCACATTCACATCAGTTCCTGCCCTCAAGGAGCTTACAATCTAAGGTCCCTATCTCACATGTATACATAGGAAGGCCAATTTAGACAGGAGTCAATTAACCTACCGGCATGTCTTTGGCGTGTAGGAGGAAAACTACGCAAGCACAGGGAGAACATGCAAACTCTGCAGCTGACATCCGCAGCTTCTCCCTTTTCCCTGCAGTCAAAGGCCTCCCGATGTCGCAGGGACACAAGCCAGAGCGCAGGGGAGACCAGCTGAGTGCCAATTGGGAAAGTGGGGATCAAGTAAGCAAAAGTCCTTTACACAGCTCCCCTACATAGACATGTACGAGCAAGTAACCCTTGCACTGTGGGGGAGCCCTTTTATAGTCTATCTAAAAATAGGCTTTAACCTTCCCTCGTCAAAAATGTGTCTTTTGTCCTGTTTGTTTTTTGTCTATGCCCCAAGATCTTAAAGTCCCATGAGGCATTGCAAAACTCTGACAGCCACAGGTATGATGGGATTTGCAATTTCTTCATAACTGGAGTGCCGAGGTTGCCTACCCCGACAAATGATTACAGTTTCATTTAGGAATGAAATGTAGAATTTGAACATGTGCTCAGATTGTTACATTTATATCTGTGGGAGAGGTCACTCGGGACCTTAAGGTCATCCTGGTTGACCTTTTTCCTGTGGGGAAACAATAAGGGCCTGTTCATAACTAAGTTGGCACCCCAATTCCCCTCCAGGCAGACATGTGCAGCAGCACAACACCAGCAGTGCAATACCTTGTGGTGGGAAAAAAAAGTAGTGCGTGTACTGCTTTTTGACTGCAATGAAGTTACAATATTGCAATCTGTTTACTTGGGGAGGGGAGACAGAGAGGAAATCTATCCTCATGGCTGCAGCAGACTGATTACCTCATATCAGTCTAGGAAAAGACTCTTAATGGGAGCTTAAAGTGACCTTAATGTCAAAAGTCCCCCCCAATGCTAACGTAAGGACTTACCTTAAATGATGCCTCTTTATACGATCTTTCCTGTAGTTTTCAGTTGTCCCTCCAGTGCTGGGTGTGGGTCTCCGATCCAGCACTGACTTCTCTATCCTCTTCTCTGATGTCCCACGGAGGGTGCACGCTGCTCCATAGACTTGCCTTGTGTCTCTCCTCGTCTCCCGGCCGAACATCTGAACTGCCCATGCGCCCGCCCCAAGATGCTTTGCGGCTGCCCGAGATTCTTCAGATGTTCGGACGGGAGCGCGCGGCAAAGACACAGGTAAGTTTAAACCTGTTTCGTAAGGTTTTTTTTTAGGTTTTTGCATATATCTACTGTTTGCTAGCAGTAGATGTATGCAAAAACCGCTGAGGTTTTGATAATCCTTTAAGGGCAGCATAATAAAAAATTTTGAGCAGTTATTCTCCTGCTATATATTGTGACAGGTCTGGAATATATTCATGCAGATTTTAGAAAATGTAGGGTTTTCCAAAGGAGAAAAAACATTTACAGCATCCATATTTTCCTCATAATAGGTTTCCTTTCACAGTCAGTGGTAGCCAAGAAAACTCAAAAGCTTTGGACATTTCCAGTGCTGTTGTTGTGTACTGCTTTCTGATGAGATCCTTGCTGGGTACTAAATACTGGATAACATCATTCCAAACCTTCATGAATGACCATCCTAATAAACTGGCCTGACCTTTGTGATTCTAAAAGTCATGGCTGCCTGTACAGTATTCTCTGTAATATGTAACACGCTTCACATAGGATTTTGTTTTAAAATGAGGTAATGTTAACATGAATAAAATAAATGTTTAATCACATTTCCTGTTTGATCATTTGTCCGTTTTCTTTATGATAAAGCGTCATATGTTAATTTGTATGTGCTTTTTCTTTGTGCAGGTACTCGCAGTTCTGTACTGAACACAGAGGCTCGTACAGTAGAGGCAGACCTTCTGAGTCGGCGATGTGTGCTTATGCGCTTAGCAGACTTCTCCTATCAGCAGTATCAGAAAGCACTTCGTCAGTCAGCGGGTGCAGTGGTCATAATCCTGCCTCATGAAATGGCAGCCCTGCCACAAGATATAGTGCAGGTGAGAGAATGCTCATCAGTCTCCATGTCGAACCTATACTGAAAATAAATGTTGGTTGCCATTTGCTGATTTTGTTGTGACATTGCTGGTTGCCTGGATGCTTCTTGCTTCAATACATTTAGGTTGCTGAGCTAGAATTCACATGCAGGAGGTTAAGTCATGATCTGTATACTTGTTGCAGGACAGTATTGGAGCCATTGGACCAAAACCACAGCGAGTCAGCTTCAATTTCAGCAGCAGATCTGAAATGATAAACTATATATTTTTCTTTTTACTGATATCTTTGCTGAAATCTTGTGAGTTGGAAGGGCATCTCTCTTACAAATATAACACGGACATAGTCTGTTGTGGATGTAGTTTTGTTATGTAGAATTTGATGCATGGGGCAATTCATGCTAGTAATGTCATTCATGTTCTCATTATTTTGCAGCAATTCATGGATATAGAGCCAGAGATGCTTTCTATGGAGACTCAAGTACCAGTATACTTTGCAGTGGAGGATGCAGAGCTTATATCCATATATGAACAGACTCTTGCAGCGTCTGCAAATCAGGGCACCTCTTCTGCTGCTGAAGGTAACACTATTTTAAGATTTGGTTTTAATGTAAAAATTTTTATAAGGGATAAACAGACGGAATATCAAATGCAGATCACATCATGTACAATTTCTGCCCATACAGTACTTCTTCATACTGCCACTGCCAATGGTTTCCAGATGGTTACTAGTGGATCCCAGAGTAAGGCTGTTAGTGATTGGCTTGTAACCAGTGTGGAGGTAAGCTTGCATTGAAGGTATTAAAACTGCGTTTCTGATACATCCTTTACGTTGCAGAACAATGTATAATTTCATATTTTACTGATGTGTATAAAATATTCACTGGGGTCTTGGAGCTGTCATGTTGAAGTTAGCCTGCCACAGACCTGGGCAACATTGTCCAGTCTCCAACTTCCCAAGGCTGCCTGTTAGTGCACTAATACGTCGGGTGCCCCATCTCAATAACCGATAAATAGGGGGGTTAAAAAAGTTGACTCTGGGCCAATTTAAGATTTTAAAGGTATAGTTAAGAGTACAGCACCTGCCATAAGGAGGCTGCCATTGCTAACCTCAGTTTGACATGTTTCTGACACTTATTAATACAGTTATTGACAAATCTCACCTAGAACTAGGAGCCAGCACATTGCAACCTACATATGACTATATAGGTAGCTGAAAGACACATTGCTAAGCAAAAAAATGAAAACATTTGTTCTGTTTAACAAATTTTAACAGAAAAAAAGGACCAGACTATTAGGCCCCTTTCAGACGGGCGGTCCTGTCAGGTTTTTCAGGCAGACCCAATCGGATGCCCACTGTTGGTCTATGGGCAGCTGTGTGTAAATGGACAGGCGCCTGTTTACACCCTGTTTCTTCCAACTCCAGGCAGGTCCAGAAAAACAAACGGAACTGATATCCATTTTGCCAGACTTGATAGTGCTGAATCAGGGGTAATCTGATGTAAACGGACACATGTCCATTTACATCTGAATCCCCGTAGACAGACATAGGGTCCGGCCATTTCATTTTTTTCTCCTCCATCTTCCAATGGAGGAAAAACCTGGACGGACACGGGTGTCACAGCGGTGACATCTGATCTGTACTGCTCTAATCAGGAGGGGATCCATGCAGCAATCCCCTCCTGATCAGCCCATGGGATAGGGGCCTTACTATTTCCAGGAGGACAACTAAAGTTAAAATAGGACCACGGTACTTTACACTGTCCACTTGTAGTCATTCCACAGATAAATATGTAAAACAAATCATATTTTATGGTGTCCAGTCACGTACCTTCACTGTTCAGTGCAGATCCTGAAGCTCTAGTGCCAGGTGTGTCTATTTGTTACACTCTAGAAAAAGATGGTAACCACATACATTTATAACCAGCCTTGGTAGCAGGAGCTGGTACACCTGCATTTAATTTATCGACTGCATTGATAGGCACCCACTTGGAGACTCATATAAATAGAGTTAGGACTACACTTTACAGAGTTGCCTTGACGGGGCGGTGTGGCTTCTACATATTTTTGTCCAAAGGTTTGTGCAACTAAAACTTCTGATTTTAACGCATACTGTTGACAGGGCAATTTGTTTTGTTGCAGGGTAGCTGGCAGGTGTGCTGGGGATTCTTGTTTGTGTTTTTTTTTTGTATATTTGTTACACTCTGGCGCCAGGTGTCTTTTTTCCTTGTGCTGTTTTTGCATATTAGTTGGTGTCCTTCCCTTTTTTTTTTTTTATCGTTAGAGTTTGCTTAATAAATTAATAATAATAAAAAAAAGACAAAAGGTCTAGACTAGGTTTATGCTTGAGTTTGGGCTTTTCTTATTGTGTAAAATGGCTCATATAAAATACACCAAAATATGAATATAAATGGAGATAAAGTGTTTTTATTTTTAGTATTGTATTCTATAAACTAGAGCTGCAGCTAACGATTATTTTCAAAATCGATTAGTTAGCCGATTATTAGGTTCGATTAATCGGTTAATCGGATAAACAATAAAATAAAGTTTAAAAAAAGGCTCCAGTGATGGGACTACTAGTTTGTATTGAGGTTGTAGTCCATCACAGGAGCAAGCTTGGAGCGGTGGAAGTAAAAAAGAAAGATAGTGTGGTGTGCAATATAGTGAAATGAAAAGTGTAAAATTATACAGCAATGAATGCAGAATACCACCAGCTATAGAGGAATACAACAAATCCCAGCAATAGTACATAATAGCTGGAGGCATTCTGCATTGCGCTGTATAATGTACTATTGCTGGTGGTATTCAGCATTGCACCACTGTATAATGTATTATTGCTGGGATTTGTAGTCCTCTATACAGCGCAATGCAGAATATCACCAGCTATAGAGGAGTACAACAAATCCCAGCAATACATTATACATACAGTGTATAATGTATTGCTGGGATTTGTAGTCCTCTGTATAATATACAGCACAATGTACCATCAGCTATAGAGGAATACAAATCCCAGCAATACATTATAGAGCACCATGTGTGGGAAAGTGCAGGCTTACCTGAGCAGGCATCCAGCAAGTTGCTTCTGAGATCGGGCCTTTCTATCGGCGGCTGTCATCCCCCCCACACCTGCTCCTCCTTACTACATCTCCCCGCGTCCCTGTGCCGATCGTGGATGTGGGTGGGCGGTGAGTGTGCGGCGTGTGGAGCATGGATGCGGGCGGGTCTGGCAGCGGCGAGCGTGAGGTGGGGAGGACGTACGGCGCACAGCGCGTGGAGCTGTGAACAGGGCCAAAAGTTGACAACTTTTTCAATAATCGATTATAATCGATTATGTCGATTAGTTGTTGCAGCCCTACTATAAACTGGAGACAGCTGCTGTATGTATCAGAGAGGAATGGACTGACTAGAGGTGGCTGGTGGGGACATGGCCAGGGGAGGAGCCGCTGATGTGAGGAAGAGGTGGCCAGGGAGAATGGAAGCAAAATTGTGTGTGCGGTGGAATAAGCAAACCTCCAAACTGTGTTTGCAGGGCTTGCATATACAGTAACAATTTAGTTCAGAAGTCATCATATCTGAAGTAGCATGCTGGCGGCTTTGTTTAGGGGGCTTCCTCTTCCAACTAAGCACACAATCTGAATCTAAGTTTGACTAAATACTTATGTAGATGCACAAAAAATATAAACGCAGGCACCACTTAAGCCTTTCGATGCACACAGCCCTGTGGGTTCTGCCTTACGTAATGAGGAGATGCTTCCAGGAGCTGCTTGTTGCTTTCTATACCAGCAGAGCCTGCTACGGCAAGCAACTGACCTGGCAATGTAACCACTGCTTGTGCATTTTACCTGATATTCTCACATTCCTCCCATACCTGGGGAAGGACTGTTATTACTTTGCTTTGTGGTATGATCTGGTCATAGGTCTTAGGAATGAAACATTGTGACTGTGCTGTGTATTTTTGTTTTTCTTTTTATATAGTAAGTGGTGGGCAGATTGCTTTATAGGCATTGGGCATGCAATTAACAATGCCCACCCCACATGGCAGTGTAACTTGGTTAGATACTCTGGATTGTAAACCCCTATTTATCTATTAATACTGATTAATCGAACATGTGTATTTATCTTTTCTTTATGCAGGGACGTTTGACTGGTCTTGGCTCCGAAGACCTTCCTACCATTGCCATTGTTGCTCACTATGACTCCTTTGGAGTTGCTCCGGTAATTCTCATACACCTGTGCATACTAATGTAGTGTACAAGGCATTCTGTATGTGAACTATATTTTACTTGTAGTTTTTACAGGCTTGTGTAAATGGAATTCAGCTTGGGTGAAGCACAAAACAATTAAGAATAAGTGCACTATAAGACAAAGTACACTTTTATTATCCTTTTTGCCCTGACCTAACTGAACCCATCCTCTCCCTCTATAGATACATGCTTACCTTGATCCAGCAGCCCACCGCCTCTGGTGTTTGTTTGCATCCGGCCATACCTGCACATTACAGCCTCATAGACTTCTATGGGGCCTTCTCCCTTCATCTCTGCCTCAGGACACAGCCCTATAGAGGTCTATGGGGCTGTAATGTGCAGATACTGCCAGAACAGCGAGACTTGCATCACTGGATTTTAACAATCACTGAAGGCTGTGGCTGCCAGATTGAGGTAAGTATGGATGTTAAGGGGGAAGGTGGTGCTTGGTTGGATCAGGACAAAGGGGGCAACAAGGATAAGTGCATGTTGTCTTAAAGTGTACTTGTCCTTTTAAAGTGAGGTTTGTGGCTATGATAGCACACTTGTGAGCACTTTAGAAATATAGTTGTAAGTATTTTTCATAACAGAATTACGCTTTGGACATTGATAACTTTTGTTATTCTATTCAGTGGCTGTCATATGGTGCCGATTCCAATGGAAGCGGGATGGCTGTCCTTCTGGAGCTGGCACGTCTCTTCTCTCGACTCTACACCTACAAGCGAACACATGCCAGGTTAGATGCCCAAACCTAGAAATCTTGACCTTGTTATACCAGCACTACAACTTTTGTCTTTCTGACTGGGCATGAATAAAACGGGGCCTTAGCCACACGCGTATCAAGTTGCAGTGATACAAATACCTTTTTGGAATTCAGCTGTCTGAGGAATGTTACACACATTGTACACAGTGCAGCTGCTCAGGGCATGAAGTGTATAGCACAGTGTACAGGATGCAGTGGCCCAGAGTATGGTATATGCAGCACAGTGTATAGAATGCAGTGGTCTTGACTGTAACATAAAGCAAACAAACAGAACACAGTGGTCTGATGTAAGTAACATACATAATGGTGCATGTTTTGCAGTGGTCTGCAGTATGTAAACTACAGCATGATGGGAAAAGAGCAGTGACCCAGATTATGTAATATGCAGTACAATGTGACCAGCTCAGTAACATCTAAAGTAAAGGATTGTGTACGACTGTAGTGGTTTACAGTATGTAATGTACACGGAGACATACAGAGTGCAGTGGTCTATATTAATGTCATGTACAAAGTTTCTGACCTATGGAACTTATTATGCAGCATACGAAGGCAGCAGTCTAGAGTATGTAATATACAACACGGTGTGCCGTAGTCTTCATTACATTGGTGGTCAAAGGAAAGGGGTCCCCTTATGTTGGTGGTCAGATGGAGGAAGAATATTTGCCTACGGGTAGCCAAAGAGAACATTGGTTTCAATTGTTTGCCTCACCCATGCCAGAACTATGCATATCCTGCCAAGTGACGGATTATTCCACCTGCACGCTTTGTACTGACATGTGCAGTTGCCTGTTTTTTCTCTAGACCATTGTGTCCTCAGCAACATGGTGACAGAAAGCGCTTTTGATTAAAAACTGTGAACCATGTGTGTCTGCATAACATACACGCGTGACTCTTGGCTGCTAAGCACCTGAAGTCCTGGTGCAAATCTTGAAAATCCTTGGAAGTGAGATGGTGGGGTAGATCAACCTCACTTTGTGGGTTGTGCTTTAATATAACTAAAGCATATGAAATCCAGTATACACAATACATACCATTTGCTGTTATCTTCTCTCACTTGCACATCCAGTGATCTAGTAAGGCTGAAAGATAAGGATGATCTCAACAGTTCTCTAGTAGGGATACTATTTGCATTCCATATTGATACAAACCAGACACTGGGAGGAGAGTCTATAAATCTGTGTGTGATCTATCATCCAAATACGAAGCATGTAAAAATATGATACTTATGTCAAATTACATTTAGGTAAATGCAAAAAAAAAAAAGTACAGTTTCCCTTTTTAACTTGTATGTAGGGCCACAAATGTTGGATTTTTTTTTTATTTATTTAAGTTTTGTGTGGAATTGAGGAGGGATTAAGTTTATATTGTTTTGCTGTCTGTGTTTCAGAAATGCAACATGTTGTTAGTAGAGTGCTCAAGTGAGGAGAATTTCGCTTGGACAATTGTTACCAAAACAGGTGTCCACATTGGATGATTTACAAACAACTCTTGTTCTGGTGACAACTATAAAATATTTGATTTCCTATAACATTGAGACATTGGTCACCAAGACATATAGGGTGAATCTCCCCAGCAGGGACACAGACAACAATCACTTTATGACGGGTTTTATTCTTTTCCCTACCTCACCCAAAAAAAAAAAAAAGTTTGGGCTATACATGTTAACTGTTTTTGTTACTCATCTCTTGTGTGGGACAATGATGGTAGACTTTTTGCCATACAAAAGAATAGACATTAATATTGTAAACTCTGTGCTAATTGATAGTGTGCATTCTCATGTTTTGTAAAATGATCACTTCCACAATGTAACTCAAAATAAGTGACAATAATAATTAATTTGTGAGTAGAAAAATTTTCCAAAACTGCTTTTGTTATGCAATGGCAAGCACCACCAGGTTCCAGGAGGCATCCTTTAAGCTATCGTTTAGCGTGCAATATTAAGCAAATATTCTGCCCCCTGCACTTCACTATGAGGCTACGTTCACACCATCTCCAGTGCGTTCCAGCCCGGTTAGCTGCTGGAACGCAATGGATCACATATTGTCGGGCTCCCTACGTTCTGGGGCAGGAAGGGCACCACAGCCACGCCTCCCCACCCGCACCAGAACGCTTGGCACACGCACCATTGTTTGTGATCGTACTGGACAGTATTGGGGGCATTGTTGTGCCATGCATTCTGGTGCAGACGACTGCACTTTTCCCGCCCCAGAATGCATGGAGCTGGACAGTACGCATTCTAGTGCATTCCAGCAGCTAACTGTGCTGGAACGCACTGGGGATGGCGTGAACGGGCCCTCGGTCAATTTGGCAACCTTTCCCAATGACTAACTAGTAGTAAGATGTGAGAGGGGTGGGGAGAAACGCAGACTGCCTCTCTGAAGTCAGGCCTCCCTATGTGCTCTGGAAAATAAGTGAGGATATTTGTTGGCACCTAGAGGTACCTGCCAGGTTATCACAGAGGCAGTTCTTTAATATTCCTACAGACTTAAATTGCTGTAGCAGGAATCAAATAGCTCGTGTGTACACAAATTTGCCTTTCTTTTGTTTTTATTCTTTGACTCGCATAGGAACTGTCTGACTTGCTATTGCTTACCTATGCTTTTTTTATATATATATATATATATAATGTCCCTGTTTTTTTTTGTAATGATTTGATTGTTGGTGTCACCTGCCTTTTAAATGAACATTTCTCCCATGCACAGTTACAATCTGCTGTTTTTCGCATCAGGAGGAGGAAAGTTTAATTATCAGGGAACAAAGAGATGGTTAGAGGATCATCTGGATCACACAGGTACTGTAGCATGCTGACTATAAGCAGCATTGCAAATGCAACCACAGAAAAAAAACAAAAGTCAAAGGAAACCTGTCATGAGAGAAATGTATAGATTGCCATGGCTGACCATTCCCTAAAAAGCAAATTGCCTTTGCTGTTATACTGATCCTCTGGTTTCAGTTTTTATAGTCACTGATCCAGAACGAGTATGTCAGTGAGTCGGAATCACTGATCTGTATACCAGCTGCAGGTCATGGGCTCAGAAAGTGTTAACTGCACTTATTGTATAGCTCTATTGATGAATTTGTTCTTACAACCTTGGTTTAAAAAAAAAACAGCGTTCTATGAATTTGAGATAGACCTGCAGGCTTTCTTGGTCAGCTTCTACCTTGCTGATCTGCACAGGAAACTTCTCTTTTTGGAGACATGCTACTCATGTATCCAAGTGCAGATGTTCAGCTTGAGAGCCTGGCAATTGGCATTTGCAGAAGGAAATCGGCAGTGGCAGTCCATCTTTTTTGAGAGGTTCCCTTTAGTAGCAGAGGTTGTACAGTGCATTGTGAAATATCCCCCCCCCCCCCCCCCTTGGTGTTTTTCCTGTTTTATTGCATTAAAACCTAAATTAAAATTGATTTTGTGGATGACTTTGTAGGGGCAAAATATTTTTTTATTGACCCAAACCCTAATTAAGAACAAAAAAACCCCTGAAATCTTGAGTGTGAATAAGTGTTCACCCCCCCAAAGAACAATACTTTGCAGAGCCACTATTTGCTGCAATTGCAGCTGAAAGTCTCTTGGGGGTACGTCTTTATTTGCTTAGCACATCTAGCCACTGGGATTTATGTCTGTTCTTTAGGCCAAAACTGCTCCAGCCTCCTCAGTGTTGCTTTAGCAGTATGTTAAGGGCAATGTCCTGCTGGAAGGTGAACCTCCGTCCCAGTCTCAAATCTCTGGCAGACTGAAACGGGTTTCCCTCAAGAATTTCCCTGTATTGGTGCCATCCATTGTTCCTTCAATCCTGGCCAGTTTTCCAGTCCCTGCTGATGAAAAACATCCCGGCAGCATGATGGTGTTCTTGGGGTGATGGGAAGTGTTTGGGTTTGTTCCCCACATTATCAGAGAACCAGTTTGTTCCCCACATAATCAGAGAACCTACTTCAATGTGTCTGGGGAGTCTGTCACATGCGTTTGGAGAACTCCAAAAGAGTATTCTTTTTGTTGTTCTTTTAGCAATGTTTTTTTTCTGGCCACGAGTCCATAAAGTCCCACTCTGTGAAGTGTATGGCATAAAGTGGTCCTATGGACAGATACTCCCATCTCTGCTGTGGATCTTTTGTAGCTTCTTCAGGGTTGTCTTAGGGGTTTTTGTTCCATCTCAGGTTAATGTCCTTGTTGCCTGGTCTGTGAGTTTTGGTGGGTGGCCCTCTCTCTTGGCAGGTTGTTTGTGGTGCCATATTCTTTCCATTTTTTTTTTTTATAATGGATTTATTTGTGCTCCGTGGGATGTTCAAAGTTTCTGACATATTTTTTTCATAACTCAACCCTGATCTATACTTCTTCACAACTTTGTCTCTGACCTGTTTGGAGAGCTCCTTAGTCTTTGTGTTGCTTTTTAGTGGTGTTGCAGACTTAAGGACCTTTGAGAACAGGTATATTTCTACTGACATCATGTGACACTTTGATTGCACACAGGTGTACCTTTATCAACTGATTATGGGACTTCTTGAAGTTAATTAGTTGGCCCACTTCATTTTTTAGGGGTTGCATAGCAAAAGGAGGAAGGGCAAAGCATATGAACACTCAAGAATTTTAAGTATTTTGTCTTTAATTGTTCGTGTCACAAGAAAAATTATTTTGCACCTACTAAGTGGTAGGCATGTTGTGTACATCATATGGTACAACAGCCCCCCTTCATTTTAATTACATTAGAAAAACAGGGGGTGAATACTTTTGCAAGGCACTGTATGTGTTTTGGCTGTATGTGTTTGAAAAAACACTATTAAAATCACACATACACATGCACAAACACGCACAGACACACAAAGGTTGAAGTTGATGGACCTGTGTCTGTCTTCAACCTCAAATACTATGTAAAATCAAAATGATTTATCTAAACTGGTATATTGTGGCAGCCTATTTCTGCAATGTTCATTATCCGTTACTTGTCCCTTCCACTTACGTTTTGATGTATGGGTGTGGGAGGGGGTCTTGGGACTGTGTGTTAAACGTTTTGTTAGTCCTAACACTTCTAATTCTACATATATTTTTAGATTCTAGCCTACTTCAAGACAATGTGGCCTTTGTACTTTGTCTGGATACAGTTGGAAGTGGAAACAGTTTGCACCTCCATGTTTCCAAGCCTCCCAAAGAGGGCACCTTGCAGCATACTTTCCTCAATGAGCTGGAAATGGTAAATTACTAAAATTCAAAACAAGTGGACCTCTAAACTTGTTGGGAAAAAAAGTATACCTTCTGCCCGTATCTACTATTCTGCCTATGGTTGTTTTCCTGTACAGGTCTGAAAATTCAAGGAAGAGAATGATTAGTTATTGTTGGCAACAAGAGTGTGGGGAACTGGGAGTGTGTAAACTGTTTAAAAGGGTTGTTATTCCAGCCTTGCCGGAGTGTTTTATTTTTTCTCTACATCTTTTTTTGTAAAGATCATCTCCAATCAGTTCCCTGAAGTGAAGTTTTCCATGGTTCATAAGAAGATCAACCTGGCTGAAGATACTTTGGCCTGGGAGCATGAGCGTTTTGCTATCCGAAGACTTCCCTCTTTCACCATCTCTCACCTAGATGGACATCGCAGTGGCCATCGAAACAGTGTGCTGGATCTCAGGCAAGATGAACCCCAACATATGTGTGGAAAACAAATGTAACTTTGTATACAAGGGGGACGTGTGTGCATTCTTGTCATATGGTAGCATACTATATATCTTTCAAAGTGTTCATTGTCAGTTACTTAACGTGTATGTAAACCCTAACAATGAGCTTCTCTTATTTACTTCCTTTTGGTATGATAAATATTCCAGTGAATTACTCTTCCTGTGCTGACTCTTATCAATTACACTGTTCTCAGTTATCTATGTGGCCTACAACACCTCCCCCTATGTTAAGGAGAATAAGGGGGGTGGTCTATAGTTCTATCCTAGGGTGACAAAGCTGCTGCTCCATAGAGTACAGTGAGTGAGCATTGTCACTCTAGGATAGGAACTGTGTTACTGGTAGGATACTAGAAAAGAAGTAAATGAGAGAGAAGAAAAGCACTAGAAATAGAAAACTAATGCATCCAAATCTAAGAAATGGTACGTTGCTGCTATTAGTATTACTGTTGTGGTTGGGTTTAACCCCTTCATGACTGAGCTTTGTTTTTCGTTTCTGTTCGATAATGACTGAAGCACTTTTTACATTTTTGCTGTGTGATTCTTCCCCGTCAGTAATATACGTTCTTACTAAGTGCACCCACACATATTATATATTGTTTTTTAGAGGACAGATAAGACAATATGATTATATCACATATGTGTGCCTAACGCCTCACTTGAGGAAAAGCCACAAAATGAGGAAACAAATGTAAAGAAAACACTTTTTTTTCCCCCCAGTTTTGATTATTTTTTCGAAAAATGGCACAGCTAAAAAAATGCATTAAAATAAATTCATGTATTTGTCCTGTATTTGGAAACACCTCGCCTCCCTAGGATTTTAGAAATGTTTCTGTTCTTTTCGGCTAAAAGCTAACATTTTAATTTTATTTTCTCTAAAAGCCAATGGTGGTCACCTGGCAATGTCACTGTCACAAAGTGTCACACTTGGTGACCGCAACATACTTTAAACATCGTTGTCAATGGGGGGTTTAAAAAAAAAAAAAATTTTAGGGTGAAAAACAAATCTGCAGCTCAGCTGCAGAATTTCATTGTCAGGGGTTAATTTTTATGATGGTTTAAAAATATATTTAAATGTATAATTTTTATTTTTTTACACGTTCCACTATTAAAACATTTTTTATTTTTTATTGTATCAAGCACTCGCTGTGAATGAATTTCACTATGACTGCTTGATAATTTAATAAATATTTGGTTATTATTAGGCTGCTCCAAACTTTGGAACAGCCAATAATAACCTTAGTGACACTGATGCTGACAGCATGTTTCTATTCTGAAATATTTAGAAGAAAGCCAGTACACAGGGGGATATCCTAATCCCGATCTGTGCCAGCTATCAAACAGTGACAGCAAGGGATCGGGTGTCTGAAAAAGCTTCACTCTTTCATTAACGGATGTCTCAATACTGAGGCATTCATTAATGAACGGCTGCCTCTGATTCTCAGCAGTTACCAACATTACAGATGCCTAAATAGCTGCTCATGTACAGTGTACGTGATCGGTCATTTGGGCACTTAGTGGCGAGGGCGTACAGTGTACGTGACCGGTCATTTGGGCACTTAGCGGCGGGGCCGTACAGTGTACCTGATCAGTCATTTGGGCACTTAGTGGCGGGGACGTACAGTGTACACCTCCCGTCACGCAGGTTTAAAATGCACAAATTATATTGATCTACAATAACATGAGCACAGTAAAGGTGTTTTCCTATTTGTAACAAAAGAAAAGTTTTATTTTATTAAATCTACTGCTTTATTTTTTAATACATTGGCTTGTTTGCTTTATAGGTGGAAAGTAGACACAGATGTCTTAGCGCGTAACACGCGTATTATGGCTGAGGCTTTAACCCGAGTCATTTATAATCTAACAGACAAGGTATGCTGTTTATAAACCTTCACTGCTTTTGTGCATTACCCATGTAGGCTATTTAATCATATTTAATTATTTTTGGTTTGTTACAGGGTGCCCCAGCTGACCTACAGATTTTTTCACAGCAGATGGTAAGAGGTTCAAGCACAGCTTATTATTGGAGCGATTGAATGTCTATCTGTGTCATAAAAGCAGACTGACTTACCAATTTAACTAAGCATAGTGTATAACATCATCGATATTGAAGGATAATCATTTATTTGAAGGAAACCTCCCATATGGGGGCTGCCATTGCTATTGTTTTTTTATTTGCTAAATGCATAGCTGTGGGCCTATCCTGGGGTTCCAATACTTTGTGTCATGGACCTGGATCAAGTAAACTGATCAGCAGTTATTGAAGCCAGAGACCACAAGGCAAAAATAATTTTCAGAAGGCGGTCCACAATGGTAGTCTATTCTGATGCTGAATTTGCATTTCACCTATTGATATGGACTTGTAACGTAACTCACATTCATACAAGTGCAGCAATAAATCTAGCTGTATATGAACTGAAGAAACCCTTATTAAACCAAACGGAGTGGCGGATCTTGCTGTAGCTAATGTAAATCTAGTCAGTTGCTAGTTGCAGCATGTTGATGTTAACTGAACTGATTGGACATAATGTAGATTGCCTTGTCGCTGCATTGGGCAGCGTTGGACCTTATTTTCAATATGCTGTCTTGGGCTTTTACTTTTTGACTGTATACAAAAGGTAGAACTTGACTTAGCCTGCCAGCATGTGTGTTCCAGTTACAAAATTGGCAGAGATATAGGTAACATATGTTATCAGTCTTCTGTCTGCAGCTTGTTATATTGTGTTGGGAGGGAGCAAAAGAAAAACTGCCTGCTGAATTGGTACTCGCAGAAACAAAGGCTCACGGACAAGGCTCACACTTTAGATTATTGGAGAAGCAGCATTATTTGCTTGTATACATTCAGCAAAATGTATGCCGAGTATAATTTTAAAATGAACAAATAATGAATGCAATGTAACTTGATTTAATGTCAATAGATAGTTGTTTGCATTTCCCTTGCAGCAAGTCCAGAAGGAAGAGCTAGATGCACTGATGCAGTGGTTGACCATCCAGCCCCGGGCTGCACAGCTAGTAGATAAAGACAGCACTGTAATCAGCACTCTGGAGTATTACATGAGCAGATACTTGAAGGATGTGAAACTTTATCATGTGAAAGCTGACAAAAGGTAAGGAGTATGATTATCTGAATTGATCTATTCTCTGAATGTCTGGGGGAACTGGTGTGTTTGCAGTTGTACAAGATAATAATGAATAGAAGCTTCACTGCTGTTTTGATAGGTAGTTTGTTGGCAGAAGACCACTTCATGCTGATGTATTATTTTTATAGTAAACCTGTCATCACATAAAGTATAAGTCGTGGGTTACTGAGACGCACTGATTGTTAGGGAGGTGCTACCACATACCTATATAGTATGTCAGATAATGATTTAGACCCCACACAGCTCTCTGCATACTATCTCATGTTATGAAATGACTTATTCTGTGTAATTAAGAAGTAATGCATATGCTGCAAATAATTAGTCTTTTATTATTTTGTTGGCAGAGACCCTGAATTTGTGTTCTATGACCAGCTGAAGCAAACCATGAATGCATACCGGTGAGCCACTTGTTATAATTTAAATATATGTTTTGGGTTCTTGTTTTTAGTAACTAGTACTTTAGGTGGTTTATAGTTGATATCAACATCCATCAAGCCTATGTGGGTTCTTGTTTTTTTTAATAAGTAATCCTTTTGATAGTTTTTGTATTTCATTTCAAAGTAAAGTCAGACATGTAGTGTTTACTTAACCCATTTTATGCCTGATTGGGACATGGGGTCTTTGAAATATTTAAGCATTGTATTACCATATCAGAAATCCAGCAGTAACTAATGAATTCTACCTTTTTCAGGGTGAAGCCAGCAATATTTGATCTCCTCTTAGCTGTTTGCATTGCAGCATACCTTGGCCTTTCTTATTTTGCAGTTCAGGTATGGTATGACTTCATTCTGTGGCAAATGACTATATAGGTTAATACTCCCGTAGTAAATTTTAAAGATGTTGGGATTCACTGAAATTTAGTTTATCATTCAATTGCATGAGGCTACAAGCCAAGGGGGGGTACTCCTTAACATACACCAAATGTGTCACAGATATTGGACACCGTTGACGACAGAGCTTAATATAGATTAAGATGAATATTTCACATAGACAATAATGGATAGACAGAACTGCTCAAAGTAAGGTCTGCCAGCAGTTTAAAAATTCACAAAAACAACTCCAATTTTCAGGCAAATGATCATCTTAATGGAAGAGATTTGACTGGAGCAGGTTGGGTTTACAGTGGTGGTAGGTCTAGCTGTACGCAATGATGCAGCACACGGGGCATCAGAATGCTGTTAGCTGTCATTCAGAATGATGGAGTACTTGACAAAGGATGTTGAAATTGAATAATTACCACACTGTACCTACTATCCTTTTATACTGTGGAGCCTTGATTGCATCCTTAGATTATAAACTATACACATTACAGAAAGTTGTTGCTTTAGGTATTGAGATTGTGTGAGTCTGCTTCAACTTTTTTGGAATTTTTTTTTCCATATTGAGATGTCCCGGATTCAAGGCTGCTGGAGTGCAGTACAGAGAGTTACACGCAGATACTTGAGAGCACCTGTATTTGATTTTAAACCTCATATCCACTTTTACAGAGGTATTTGTTTTAATGAAACATATGCCAGCAGTGTACATGAAACAGGTATATGCAATTGATGTATATGAAAAGAGGAACTTACATTTTTTGTTACCTTACCTCTTCATATCCTCCTGGAAATGGTTGTCTCTGTGCTGTGCAGGCACCCTGGTGAATTTCCTGTGAAGAAAATGATGAATTTATAGGCTTTAAGCCTAATAAAAACTTCATTAAAAAAATGAAGACATCCTGCAATGTGAGTCATGAAAATTGTGCACACATATACATCATCACTGCGCCTCTTCATTACCACAATACATGCTAATCACTTACAAAGGTGGAAATGGACTTTAACATGCCAGTTTAACAACCACAGTTATACTTTTCATTAGATACCCAAATGTAAACAGAAATTGTTAAACTAACGTTTTTTTCTCTTTTCAGAACTTTGGAGTTCTTTACAAACTGGTCCAAAGAGTTTCTTGGAAGCCCAAACAGGCTTGAGAACACATTCCTAAGCTGCTGAAAGTCTGATGGTCCAGGATTTTTTTTTTTCTTAAGCACTGGAGTTTGAAGGTCATCATAAACTCTGTTGCATGGATATCAACTGTATCATCACCCTTTTCTTTTCTAAACTGCGTAAAACACAATGGAATGTGCTCGCTAGACCTGGTGGTGCTGTGTCGCAGTTTACGTCCATGTGAAATGGACCTCTCGTTGCGGGTACTCAGGATGAATAAAATGTGGTTTCAATATTTATACCAGGGAATCCCCCACCATTTTGCCTTTCTTTTGATTTTGTTTTAAATCATGCACTGACTTCCTCCCTGTTAATTCCTTGGTCAATAATGTTTAATTAAAATACGGATTGATGGATAATATTAAACAATTAAAAATAAAAAACTGGTAATGGTATATGATGTGCAATGCTAATTTGGCTTATTAAACCTGAGGATTATGAGAATTTACTTATGACTGTGTAACAGCGCTAGACCTCACCAGCAGATGGAACCAAATATGGACCTGTCATGCTAGAATGATGTGGACTACCACCCATGGCGGACCTAATGAACACGGCCCTGGTGTAAGATTTTATCTTGGGGGGGCCCTCTCCCAAAAGGGGGGGGGCATAGCGGATCACACTGGCCCCCCAACCCCCCTGGCGGTCTCTAATGTCACAGTATGCACTGGGCTTAGTAACGCACTGGACTCTGGGCTTACTTGAGACCCTGCAGAGCCCACCTGAGAGTGAACCTGCAGAGCACACCATAGATCCTGCACAGCCCATCTGAGACTCTATGGTGGGCTCTGCATGGTCTCAGGTGGGCTGGCCCTTTCCCTGTACTTCCTCCCAACTCTTACCTGCTGGGGCCTGGCCTCCTCCACCCCCTTCCAGTCACCTCTGCCATGTCGCCCCTGGTACAGCTGACACCCATGTAAGGGGCTCCCCAGACGCCTCACATGGGTACTGGCTGTACCCCCCTGATGGCAGTGTTCTATCAAAGTTTGTGACTGGTCACACGTTTTAAGGTAATCCCACCCAGTTTTTTGGTGGTGGAATGTGTGACCGCCAATAGGGGAAGCATTCCAACGCTTTGTCAACTGTTCCAGGGCAGATCGGCATCGCAAATCGTATGTGCAGGAGAACTGATCTGCCCTGGAACAGCTGATCAGTCCTGAAATGTCACTTCTACCCGACTTTGTGAGTGCACTGGAATGTGAGATTGCACTCAAAGTCGGATAGAAGTGACATTTCAGGACCGATCAGCTGTAATGTTCCCCAACATCACAGTGTGCACCCATGAGCTTATAGCAGAACTGTAAATGCCACCGCCGTAAGGCATACTGAGCTGGCGTATGCCTTATGGCGGTGGCAGGGACAGCGTTAAAGTGAACCTGTGGGGTGGTTTTAGGAAATGTAAACTGGCTCCTCTTCTGGGTGGCAGGCACCTCCAGGTTCTTGCTTGCATTTTTCTGAGTTGCCCCACAAAAAAAAATTCTTGCTTGCCATGTATGCCACCACTTAGCCTTCTGTTGGCCAGTGAGGGTTTTCATCACATTGCTAGCCTATAGGAAGCCACAGATTGTGCTAAGGAGAGGTGTTACATTGCTACCATGCACACTCTGGTAGCATTTTCTTTTTGAGAGTACTCCAGGGTTTCAGGTTACTGGAGTTCTCTGCAAACATGAAAATGCATGCAGTCACCTGAAAATGCCCACACTTTTGCTTTTAAGTGATCTGGAAATGGGCAATGTTAATAATTTACAAATCTACTACCGTGAGACCCAAAGTCTCAGGTGCACAGTATGAACATGCCTTAGCTTTGCTATGCCACATCCCTTCCCCATCTCACCAACTCTATTTGCAGCACTTTACCAGGCACATGGGTCTGGGCATTGCATCTACTATCCTCAGAGACCTTCTCTCCTGTGCATTGGCACCAGTAGACCCTCCACACTTTCTACTCTGGACTTTAGTATCTTAAAGGATGCTTCTGCTACTCCTCGTCCACCTATTTGCTTTCGGGGCAGCAACCTCAACACTCGTCCTATTTGGACAATGTCATATCAGAGTCAGTGCAGGCTGTCTGAAGCTGACATGCAACCCTACTTCACTCCGGATCTTGCTCCAAACCTAGTGTCGACGGTTGTATTGTGTTTTGTTAATAAAATAATTTATATATTTTTTTTATTATGTCCCTAACAATCCTCAAGTGACATTCTTCAAAACACAATTTAGCTTCCTTTACATAACATGAAAGGAGCTCTCTTCTGTGTGTGGGTAAGATTTATTTACCTTTAGATCTACAAGCAGGCTAAGACTTGACCACTAAGGTTTGCCTCAAACACCCCATAAGTTGGAAACTAAACTCGCCAAATTACTCGGTGGACCTTATTGTCCTATAGCGAGAATTAAATCTAGCTACAAGGGACTTTACTCACTATTCCCATGTCCACCTATTCTAGGACTGATCAGCTGTTTTTTTTTTTTTTTTTTTTTTTTTTTTTTCTCCAAGGCTACAATTATAGTCACATCATTCTACTATCTCTATAAAGATCACCCAGCTTCTCTGTGGACATCTCAGTGGTCACTGGAGACTGAATGACACTATATTGAGCGATCTTATTATATGCTGTGAAATTCAGGATCATATTAGCAATTACCTTAACTTCAATGATCAAAGTCCCTCTACAAAAAAATAAGCCCTTAGTGTCCCCTAGTTTAAAAAAAATACAATTAAAAAAAAGTATATAAAGTTTTAAAAAATGTTTAAAAGAAAGAAAAATGTTAAAACGTTTTAAGGGCCTGTTCACACGATGTCCGTTTTGTGTGCTGACCGGCTTCGTACGCTGCTGCACTCAAAATGCATCCCAATGTATCCCTATGTGTTTTATGGGCTCCAGTTCTCACGTGCGCAGTCCGTTCAGGTTACGACAGAAAAAATACTGCATGTCACATTTTGTCAGGTCTGGAAACGGTCCGGATACTCAAACGCGTCAAAAACGCACTGCGCTGCAGCTAACATACTAACAGCCCCACTCCAGCAAAAAATGTTTTTTTTTTTTCGCTGGAACGCATCAAAAACGCGGCCAAAAACGCAATGCATCAGCAGCTCCACATCTGCTGATCAGGACCTGATCTCATGTGAACAGGCCCTACAAGAATACATTTAATAAAAACATAAGAAAATATAGTGCCTGTTGAATATAGGAGACAAACGTACCACATTCTAAAATTGTATTTCACTCCTTGTATTTTGTGACCTATAACTCCCAAAATAAACTGAAATCCCAGATACATGATATACCCTATACATCAGGACAAATAACATTATTTATTATGAAATATATTCTGTTAGCTAAACTAATTATGTATTTTTTTTGCATTTTCTTTGTATTTCTCTATAAAACTAAGAATTTCTATATGCATATGTCACATCAAATGAAAGCCCATTTTGTCCTTTAAAAAAACGGTATATAATATGTGCAGGTGCAATGAATGTGGAAGATGGAAATGATGATTAAATAACAAAAATGGAAAACATTTCTGAAGCTGTGTCACTAAGGGCTTAAACAAGTTAAATATACCGGATGGCTTCTCTTCCACATACTATAATAAATTTGCTGGCCTCCTTAATCCCCACTTGGTTTTTAAATACAATTAGGAAAGGTACTCCTCTGGACCCTGACTTGAATAAAGCATACATTAGTTTTATACCCAAACCTAGCAAAAACAATAGTGATGTAGCAAACTATAGGCCTGTCTCCCTCATTAATAATGACTCCTACCTAAAATTCTAGCTGATAGGTTAGCAACTTTGTTTTAACCCACTTTTCTTTTAAACCACTAGCTACTTTTGGTAAACTCCACCAAACTATCTTATACTGTATGACAGCTTGGGAGACCAACCTCTGTGAGATGATCTATATAAATGCATGATATAAACGGCTCAAGGGCATTTCGGGGGATAATCAACGTCTTTATCGTCAAAGCCAACTTTAAGTTCCTTTCCAGATGGTACCTTGTCATGTCATGCCTCCTGATAATGTTTCCAGACTAATCATGTTTCTGCTTTAGAGGATGGGGACTCCAAGGTACATTGTTCCATACCTGGTGGGACTGTCCTGACTAGAATACAGTTAGGAAAACGCTATATACGTCTATAAAAGGCCAAGGGCTATGTGTCAAGGCGATTCCCTGCACGGCACATCTTCTCAAACCTATCCCTGGCATCCTACGATGCTCTCAAATATGAATCTTTTTATTTCTGGCAGTAAAAATCTTTACAGCAAGAGCTTAAAAGACTTTCAAAAGTCTTCCTCACCTTGTTAAGACTAAAATCACATGCAAAACTGGACAGCATATTAAAGGACAGACAAGACAAATTTGAGAGCATCTCGGACCCTTGGATACATTATATGCAGAGACAGACCTAATAATTTCAGAAATTGCAACTGACCTCCCACTATACCTCTAATCTCTTCCTGCTTTTTCCTCTCCTGCCATTTGGTTCACTTATTTACGAATGTAAAGTTTGACCAATTCATATCTATAACACCCTGTTTTCATACCTGAAATAACACTTTATTGCTCTAACACTCCTACTATTGAGAAACATGAAATAACTATGTCATACTGTTTGGCTGTTGTTTTAAAATTTATTACAAAAACAGCAATAAAAAAAACTAAAAAAAATAAATTCTCTGCTTCATCCAAAACTAAAAAATATTTGGCTTTAAGACCCCATTCACACTGAGCGACATGGAAATGGCGCGACTTTGAGCGACATTGAGCGACGTGTCGCGCGACATCTTCCTATTGGGCTGTATGCAATCAGGAGCAATATCGCTCAAAATCGCTCTAAAAAAGGGTCATGTAGGAGCGACAAGCTACCAGCGACGAGCTACAAGCGATATTGAGCGATATTGAGCGATATTGAGCGACTAGATGTGAACAGCTACATTGAAATGTATTGGTGAAGCTACATAGAGCGATGTAGTGCGGAAATATGAGCGATATCGCTGCCAAAATCGCTCCATAAATCGCTCAGTGTGAATGGGGCCTTAAGCAGGATTAGATCTCACAGATTTGTGGCACTGTGTGAGCTACCACCACTCGCATGTCTAATATTGTTGCAATCTTGGTGGCAATACTTTAAAGTGACACCAAACTCAGGAGTTAAATCTTAAAAATGCATTCAAGTCCCTTAACTATTAACATAAATGTATCTTATTTGTGTATCACTCGGCTGTAGATCCTCAAATCCTCTCTGAATTAGTGCTGACACTGTCCTTCCTTCTGGAAGGTGGCTACTTTTGTTCCCCATGGTCCCTGTGTGTGTTGTAAAGTAGACGCCGCTCCAAGCTCGCTCTTGTGATGGACTACTGTACAATCTCAATACAAATTAGTAAACTAAACGTGAGATTGTAGTCTATTACAAGAGTGAGCTTGGAGCAGTGGCTACTTTATAACACACACAGGGACCATGGGGAACAAAAGTAGCCACCCTCCAGAAGGAAGGACAGTGTCAGCACCAATTCAGAGATGATTTGAGGGTCTACAGCTGAGTCATACACAAATAAGATACATTTTTGATAATAGTTCAGGTACTTCAGTATTAAACTCAGTATTAAATTCCTAAATGTATTGACCAACATGACTGAAAAGGATCCAATCTAAGGTGATCGGGAAACTACTGGAGGATATTGGTACTGTACAATTAACATTATACATTTTACTTTGCATCTTTTTCCTGCTATATAAACTCAATAATACATTTTGTAAATCCAAAATATTACTTGCAGTTTTCAGATCCTTAAAGGAGAACTATGGGGTTAAGGCTTTTCCCCATAGTTTTCCTTAGGGTAACGGGAGGACACAAACTAGCGTACCAGCTGTACCCACCCCCTCCCCCGTCCGTTCCGCCAGTCAGCGCTGGCGGATCGGAGCGGGGAATCCAGCCCCTCCCCTGTCACGGCAGAGAGCCATGACAGGATCAAGAGGTGAGCGAACGCCGGTATGTGTTCGCTCACCTCCAGATCTACTGAGCTGACCTGTGACAGTCTCATTGTCACAGGTCGGCTAGAACTATGAGGTGAGTGAAAAGCACTCACCTCATAGTTCTCCTGTAAGGGAAACCTGACACAAGAGATATATGGTATTTGTCATCGCTGACCTTTCCTTGTGACAATCCTAGTTATCGGCTGTCATTCTGACCCTCTTGCTTTTGTACTGTGAAACAATTATACAGATAAGGGCTTTGGACCTTTCCTGATGTGTGTGCTTGTTCCAGGTCAGTGGCTCAAAGTGTGGAAGCCCACGGGGCTACATAAAAAGCAGAAAACTGGTCTTTTCACAATATAAAATGGGTAACCTCCACGTTCATCTCTTCACATGATTTACTATAAACACTGCCTACTGGCATCTGTGACATTGCTCTCTTCATTGATGTAACCCACAAACATTTCAAACATCCCACAACATCCTTCTTCCTGTAGATCACACCCAAACACATTTGATTTTTTGCAACTTTTTTTTTTTTAACAAAAATATTATTTTCCACCTTTATTTTAAGATGAATAAACAGACCTTTCTGTTTTAATATTCTGGTAATACTTTTATGTTGAGCATGACATTTGAATGGTTTTGAAGTTGAAATGTGAGATGGTCCCTGCTGGCAATACAAAGAAATCCCTGAACAAGTATTTGGCATCTGACATCACTTAAATGGTTATTTTCTTTTTCTAGTCGTGTTCCTATTTTATATAACTCTCAATCTGTAAAAGTGAACCTGCTCAGATTGCATGGAAGCTGGCTTGTTTTTAAAGAGTCGAGTTCCAGGGTCCCACGCAGCTCTGGTTCCTTCTGCTCCCCTCTACGTCATTATAAGAGATAGCAATGATGGAGGAGTTAGCAGGAGGAGCCAGTAAGAGCTAAGGGGGACCCAGAACATCAACACACAGATAGGAATTTAGCAAAACTGGACCAGGTGGGCATGGCAACCAATCGGCTTCTCTCTTTAATTTTCAAATCTTAACTGAACAAGCTAAATAGAGAATCTGATTGGTTGTCATGGGCAACTGCTCCATATTCTGTCTTCTCCAGTTTTGATAAATCCCCCCCCCCACTGTATTTTGCTTTGAAACTGTTATGGCTATTTGTAGCTGGTTGGGGGCTAGGTTGTAGTTGTTTGGGGGTGTGCAGTGCTGGCATTTGTTGCTTTATACACTGTTATTCACTGATATACTGGATTTGCTGTGAATTTCAATAAAGTCTGCAGTATTGGAATTCTCCGGATGGTGCGGTCTGTTCGTGTACTGCTGTTACGGCCAGGGGCGTATTTAACACAGGGCAAAAGGGGCAGCTGCCCAGGGCCCAGTCATTGTTGTGGGGCCCAAAGCAGCTGCCCCTTGAGCAGGTCCTGTGCTGCAAAACTCCTACCACTGGCCCTGCATCTCAGCACTGACAGCAGAGCGCTGGATGCTCGCAGAGCGGGTGACACGGAGAGAAGAGCTGGGTTGCTGTGTGTATGTGTGTGCTGGAGGAGGTGGCTCTACTATGACCTGGAGTGGGGGGGGAATGCACCTTCACCTGTGTACACAAAAATCCTTGCCCTACCCTTGAGCCTCCAAAAGATACACCTGCGCCACTCTTCTGTTTACTGTGCGATCGCGGTATTGCAT
>NW_017306805.1:797372-813955 GCF_000935625.1 Nanorana parkeri
TTTAACACAGGGCAAAAGGGGCAGCTGCCCAGGGCCCAGTCATTGTTGTGGGGCCCAAAGCAGCTGCCCCTTGAGCAGGTCCTGTGCTGCAAAACTCCTACCACTGGCCCTGCATCTCAGCACTGACAGCAGAGCGCTGGATGCTCGCAGAGCGGGTGACACGGAGAGAAGAGCTGGGTTGCTGTGTGTATGTGTGTGCTGGAGGAGGTGGCTCTACTATGACCTGGAGTGGGGGGGGAATGCACCTTCACCTGTGTACACAAAAATCCTTGCCCTACCCTTGAGCCTCCAAAAGATACACCTGCGCCACTCTAACGGCTATTTGTTTGATTCTTGTAGTAAACCCTAGGAAACTGACCCAGTAGTGGTATTAATGCGCTTTTACTATACAACAATGCTACATTCACAAACTACAGAATACAAAACATACAAGTAGCTACAATTACGCATACATACAGGCATGCACACACTATATCCTTTCTAGCATATGCAATAGCTGTTTATGCAATAGGATACACTAAAGTCACTTAGCTTCGGTTGTTGCGGGTTCACAAATTCGTTATTGAACAGGACTTCTTGGCTATTAAGTGTTCTCAGGAAAACGGATTCTGGTTGCAGTCTCTCTTGAAGTGTAGCATTAGTGCTGTCCTTCTGGTTCCTCACTCAAGTACGTTCCTCCAGTTCCCTCTCCATTAAAGTCCTTCCAAATGAAGTTCCCCCGTGAAGTCCCAACTATTGAACCTAGGTTGCTTGGCTTTTATTTAGCAACACACCTGGACGTCACCCTTACACCTGCATCAAATTCTATGGCGGGTGTATCTCTCTTTTTCCAACTCTAGATGGCAACACAGTACCATGAATGCCATCCAAGGTCAGTTATGCCAAAAGGTTAGGCTATTGTTGACCAGTTTTGGGCGTGATATGTACACTAAGCTGTGAGAAAACTAGCTATCACAATGGAAAGCAAACTACACCCATGTGTCCCATTGTTAGAAACTAGCTTTGTTTCAGCATTGTTTAACTTACTGACGGCATTTACTCAAAAGTTCTTTTTAATGTAAGTGTTGTTTGATGCACATATACTTCACAAATCTCAATAAACACACATTAAGTAGAACTAGACTGAAGAACCAGTCACACAGTGCCTTCCTTAGAAACCCATTGACTGTGATATGTTTTGAAAGAAAGTGTTAAATTTAATGACAGTGGAAAACCCCAATAAGAAAATGTCAGGTAAAGGCTAATATTATATAGATAGCATGGGGGGTATTGTATAAGAAAGTGATATTATTACATTTAGGCCAAAGAGTAATTTGCGTATTGTTCAATACAGTGACACATCTTATATTGAATCACATGGAATACAATTCAATGGAATGTTTTCTAAACAATAAGACGATAGAAGGTCACAATGACCTTTATTGACTTGCAATGTTTCTGTAATTAACACTGTAACACTGAACAAAAGTAAAATGTGTTCTTCAGATAAGGTCACAGATAATTTCAGCATCTATTGCGTTATCTTGCAATGTGTGCCTGGATTTTCAGCTAGTGTCCAAACGATTACAGTAAGGCCTGCAATTTGGGAAGGTTATTTAGATCCCCGCCTAGTGTGGCAAAGTTTAAAGCACATCTAAACCCAAAAACAAAAAGGAAATATATTTCAGCTTATCAATCTTTAGATGTGGTGACTGCATTCGTTTTCATTTTAGGCTTTGTTTCCTTTATCTTCACCCATTGATCTGGACAGTAACAAGTTCCTGTCTTAGGGTAGCTGCACTGTATGGAGGAGCAATGAAGCCACCTGTGGAGAGCAGCATTGTCACTCTATGGGGATGGTACTGTTAGATAGACTAGAACATTTAGGCCTTGTTCACACCATCCTCTGGCTCGATTGTGGTCAGATCGCTTTGTGGCTGGCTCAGTTTGTTGTGGGGCGGGAGGGGGTGTACCGGTTCAGTGCAGTGAATGGCACCGCAGTCACGCCCTGCGGCCACACTGGAACGCAAGGCACATCAATGCCTGCGGTCTGGTCCGGTCAGAAAAAAATGCTGCAAGCACTATTTTTTATGACCGGACCACATGCAGGCACAGAATGACTCATCTTTCCTGCTTATATACCTGTTGGCAATGAGATGATGTCATTTCCAGAGGCGGACCACTTGCTTGGAGGGGCGTGCACTGTCCCTTTAAGAGGCGGTCCAGTGCTCGTGCGTGCCTCTTCCTGTACAGCTCTGGACAATGGAACAAGCGGACACCACACACAGCAGCCCTTGGGCTCGGCGCAGCAGAGAGCAGTGCGCCCAGTCTCCGGCTGCACAAGGAGGCCACCCGATGGCTCGAAACCCTGCGGGAGGTGATAGATAAGTCTTCACATTGCTACATCACTCCTTTGCAAGATATTTGGCTTATATACTTTCCCCATATCTCCTGAGGAAGCAGATTTCTGTGAAACGCGTTGAGAAAGTGACCCTGTCCCACTGTGTGATACAGCTGATTGTCAGAATACTTGTTGAATCCAGGCTTGGGAAGATGGAGATATACAAATACAGGGTGACCGACGGGAGTCAGACATTTTTAGAACAGGTATTACACGGTAAGTGGTGACAAGCTAGGTGTCTTTTCCCCCCCACTGGAATGCCATTTCAGTCACAATGAAGCAATGGACATTACAACATCGTTTGTTTGCTTACGACAGCTTTGTGGTGAGTCTATCACAGCAACGCAGCGGCTATTTCCACGAGAATTCAATGTTGAAATCAATGTTCAATGTTGGTTGACATGGAGCCGTTCCCATGTCACAAGGTTTTGTTATTCTATATGTGTTTGAATTTTTCCTATATATTTAAGGAAGTGATGCTTGGATGATCTTTTCTAGCTCTCAATACTTATTTTCTTACATTTTAAAAAAGAAATCTGGCCAAAAGTGTTCTTAACCCTTGAATGTTTTTCTGTAATTTGCTCATAGAAATCTACAGAAAAAATCATCAATGAATAAAGTTACTATGGGCAGAGGGATGCAGTCATGCAATGTCATTATTAAAGGTATTCAACACTTTAATACTGTTGGTCTTTTAATCAGTGTTACTCTTCCTACTGTACCCTACAAATGAAATAAATACAAATAGTTTGTGTCGTGCAAAGGGAAACAAATGTAAACCTACTGTAAGAAATGTAGTAATATTTGACATTCAAGTATTGATCAGGTAAGGTAATTACTGCACAGATAAGAATCGCTGAGCAGTTCTATTCATTAATCTTAATGAGCTTGGACCAAATTTTAAAACTACCATATAAAAAAGCCACAAGGAGGCAGCATAATACTACTATGCATTATACTGTTTGCTATTTTAAGAATTTCTCACAGAATGCTGTAAAAACTGCTGAATCTCTACAAACACAGAAAATTCTACCCGTAAACTGATTTTCCCTAACCGGAGAAGAAAAGAAGCTGGCACTATAGCTAGTTACAGGATTATAAAAATAACTAAACCATGTTGTGTAGCTGCCCTATAACTACAAATTCAGTTAGAATTTCCAACAGTTCATTCTGTTTGGGAAATGTATTAAGATATGGTCATTCACAATAAAAAGAAAGTCGGAGCTCCATAGAGAGATGCTGTCATCTTGCCCATTCAGAAAAAGGCGACATTGTGTTGGTAAATTTAGTTGCCTTGCCGGTGCTTCCTTGCTGCTCCTGCCCTCATCACAGCTGGCCACAATATGGGTGTTTCTGGGTATGGGGGAACATATGACCTCCACCCATGTGACAGTGCTCACGTCTAGGCCTGAGCACCGTCATATGTGCTTGCAGAGGTAAGTGAGAATAATTGGGGGTTAAAAAAATAACACCACCTTTTTCTTTGAAAAGAGAGATATCACGTTTACCCAGAATCAATAGGGGCTTTTTAGCAACATGGGCAAAGATACAATTCAAGCACCACCTCCACAGATGTAACTAGCCTTTGTTTCTCCTGGAAATAGATTTGATAAAATCACTCTTACACCTGACCTTAACAAAGAACTCCAGGATTTCTAAAAATGAACACATGGAGTGGGGCTGCCCCTACACTGTAAGGGATAAGTGCTCATTTTGTTATAGGGGTGAAAATAAAGAAGATATATTTACCTGATCCTCAGTCCCACCTGTCTGCTCTACCAGTCCCCGGGACCCATGAGGTCATCACATCTAATGCAGGTCCATTAGATGTGAGGGCATCGAGGCGCATACCACAGCTGGAGCAGAGAGAGGTAACACAAAGGAGGGGGTCATGGGTGGTTGTCATAGAGGCAGGTAGGCCTTAGTACAAAAATGTGGGCAGCACACATTGATGTTTGTCTTGTCTGACAGGATGCAATGTGGATGCAAGATGCGCTCAACATTTTAAGGACTAATTAATGTGGCCATCAATCTGGAAGTTGCTGGGGGCCTTCTAATAGGGTAAGTGGCTTCATTCTCCTGCGGTTAGGTGAGGGGGGTTTAGCTATCAAACTTTGGAGAAAAGGTGGAGACAGGTTTCTCTTGGTCCAGGGAGAGGCCAGTATATATTGGTTCGTTGAGGGTTCATAGAGGGTAACACATGAATATTTTGGTCTGGGAGGGGTTCAGACATGCAAAACACTACTAATTAGGCACTTTTGTAAATGGCCTGCTCTAAAACAGTCTAGGAGCAATATACATCTGTGGGTCTGTTTTTTTTTCCCTGAATTTAAAAATTAACTCACAGAGCCAAACTGAACACATAATCCATAATTCTTGCTATGATTGAGTTAACGTCATGGAAAGTGGTTATTCAATATATAAGAAGATACCAATCAGATAGACATCAAATACAAGGTGTGACTTCCCGGAATGGACTGTAAAAAAAAAAAGTTTGCTTACCTATACACTAGCGGCTGTTGTCACCTTCAAAGTAGTCCCCTTGTGAAGCAACAAGATGGCTGTGCCATCTAGAAAAACATTCATGGAATTTGTTTACCGGAACACTGAGCAGTATCTTTGTCGCGGTGCACTGGATGTCTAGAATGTCATCAAATCTGTGTCCTTTTAAGGCATTTTTTTTATTTTGCAAACAGCCAAAAGTCTCAGGGTGCTTAGTCAGGGTAATAAGGTGGTTGGTCAAGTTTAGGATGGATTTCTGGGCCAGCAACTTGCGAACACTTAAAGGAGAACTATGAGGTGAGTGCTTTTCACTCACCTCATAGTTCTAGCCGACCTGTGACAATGAGACTGTCAGAGGTCGGCTCAGTAGATCGGGAAGTGAGCGAACACATACCGGCGTTCGCTCACTTCTCGATCCTGTCACCCCCTCATAAAGGCTACAGCAGGAACTGGGTTTACACTCCTCTCTCCCCAGTCACAGCCCCACTGCACATGTGAAGGGCTTTGAACAAGGGCAGTGTTTTCTCCTGTAATGCTAGGGGTGAGCATTCAATGGCTGGCTCGTCCTGGAAACAGAACGGAGATATACAGAATACAGTAAACTCTCTGTTATCCGGTATTCAGCTAACCAGAACTTGCATCTAACTGGCAAAAAAAAAGATCCCCTGTATACTCACTGTTCTGCCAATCTGCCACCTTCTAGGAGAGGGAGAGAGTTCTCTGGAACATGGAAAGGTACAGGAATGGGCTGAAAAGTGCTGGATTATCCTGGGAATGAGTGTCTGAACAATCTCTGAAAAGTGCTGTGTTATCTTGAAAACGGGTGTCTGATCGATCGTTTGTGAAAGTGCTGTTAGCCTCTGAACAAGCACCACCCAGTGATCACTCCCAGTACTGCTAATGGTTTAGAGTACAATATACTGTTATGGTATCGTATAGTATGTGGTAGAGCATTAGTTAAACCTATTTTTAGTAGTAACTCTCAAGCAACCAGAAACTACATTTATCCGGAATCTACCAATCCCTGTGGCTGCCGGATAACGGGGAGTTTACTGTGTTTGTAGAGGAAACATGTTTTTCTTGGTACATTACTGGGAAAATATATATAATAGTTTGGAGCCTTTTTTTATTATTGTTATAGTGTTTTATATCTTTGTTTACTATACACTTAAGGTCTTTTTTTTTTACAAATAAACACCCATGATCCAGGATTCAGAGAACATTGCAGAGAGTGTACCAGAGGCAGTAAGTAAATCCTGGGCTTACTTCAGCATCAGTATTAGCTCACTTAAGGCTGTCCCTATTACGAGGCAGCCTGAGTGCCTCTTTGGGTCACATGGGGGGGCATCAGGCAGAGTGGCATGGCTGCTCTGCTGCACAATGTTTGCAGTGTACCTGCAACCCCCTTTGCGACCAGAGTGTCCTAGTTTGTGGGAAGATGTGTAAGGTAATACACATCTGCCCACCCAGCTCATAGCAACCTGGGAGGCTCTGGCCAGCTTCCCACCCAGCTCCTGGCAGTGATGTCACTGGTTACCAGGAGTTAAGCGGGATGCTCTGGCCATTGTATAGCCCCCATCCCAAACTCCCCCATTAATGTGCAGCACCATCTACCCAAAGACAGCTACTGCCAGGTCCCCGGAAGGCTGCTTCAGGACCCCACAAGTGCGGGACCTGAGAAGGCCAATCCAATGAAAAAACTTAAAGGGCCAGTATCGGCCTTAAGTATCGTGGCATTTTCACGAGTACAGGTACTCGTAAAAATGCCTTGTATCGGCCCTGATATCGATACCAGTATCGGTAGTGGGACATACTTAGTCCCTACACTATATAAATGCAATTTCTACATAACATATTTTAGTGGTAAAGCCCAAAGTGCACCTTTCAATTTTTTTAATCTTTCTGTGTTATATTGAAGTGCACAATGGGGTCTGTTTGTGTAAATGATAAGGGTAGCACCAAAATGAGAATGATTCAGGTTTGATTAGATAGAACATGTACATCTACACTGTTTGCATAGCTGTGTGATTGTACAAATGGTAAATTGCCCAAGCTTACATGAGCGTGAAATATCACAAATGTCATCCAGTAAACTGTGTATCTACATATTTGTCATGTAAATGTAATCATTTAAGTTTTAATGGGTTTTACTGGAATTCTCCTTTTTAGTGTTTAAAATGAACCTGTGGCTAGAGTAAAAGACTGACACTTATTGATCCTAAAGTGTCTCCATCCATGACATAATTAAAAATTTTTTTTTTACTAACGGTGCCATCCATGGTCACTACAAGCACCCAATCGTATCTTATTGGGGATATCCGGTAAGGAGTGCAGCACGTCACCTTTTCATTCCATCCCTGACGTGACTTTTCTTTTTTCAAATTCTTTATTGGCTGAAGAAAACATCAGATAAAACAATACAATGTGGTTGAAGGTAAAATCAGTTCTATATAATCTTTAAGGATCGTTGAGAAACGGTCTACACCTTGTCAACGCAAGCATATCCTGTCTAAAAAATCGCATTGGGAATACGTGGAAACAGCTCAGTACAGTAGTTGATTCAACAAAGGGAGATCATCAGCATATGCAGCCAACTTGTGGGTCCCCGAGGGAGAGTCCAACCCCGTGATATCTACAGTTTTCCGCACAGTTTGAAGGAATGGTTCTAAAGTGAGAGCGAAAATCAGGGGGGACAAAGGGCAGCCCTGTCTGGTCCCGTTGGTGAGGGGAAAGACCTGCGATCTGGTTTAGTTCACGCGAACCGCAGCCGTCGGTGCCGAGTACAGTGCCATGATCCATGCCATCATGTTCCTCCCCAGACCAACATGCCGGAGGACCCCGGACATAAAATCCCAGCTCACTCTGTCAAAAGCCTTTTCTGCGTCCGTAGAGAGCAGGATCATCGGGGTCCCCGACATCCTGGCCTGGTGAACAACATTGAGGGTTCTGGTGGTATTGTCCCTAGCCTGACATGACTTTTCACTTCAAATACTTGGATATCTCTTTTTCTAAGTAGTCATCTCAATATAATTCCCATGTTAAATGTCAAGCTGTCCATACCTGCTATAATAGGTCTCCCTGGTGGTCCAGCTGGATCCTTATGTATCTTTGGAATGTGGTAAAAGTAAGGAATGCATGGATGTGCCACAAGGAGGTACTTATATTTGGTCTTCGAGAGAACCCCTGAAGAACATGCATGTTTGAGGAGATCTTCAAATTGTATTTTGTATTCTCTATTGGTATCACCTTTGAGTTTCTCATAGGTAGAAGTATCTGACAGCAACCTGGAGGCTTCCCCAATGTAGTCTTTTTTGTCTTGAATGACCAGACCACCTCCCTTGTCAGCCTGTTTAATGACTATATTGGTATTATTTCAAAGGGATTTAACCGCTACTGATTGGCTGTTAGCCTCTACTTAATTCAATGTGAAGGAGGAGGAGGTTAGGTTCTGAGGAAGGGGGCGTGGCCCCGGAAACGCATCAACCTAGTCATACTGTGTTGGCACACAGGAACTACCATCTGTGCAGCTCTCATATGCTGTGTTTTGCTTTTTGCTAAAATGAGGATCAACCTTTGATTTTGAAGGCTCATTGTCATCTACACTTTTGTGAGTATTATTCTACTTTTGCCGCTTGTCTAATAAAAATGTATCTACACTAGGGATGGCGCCTTGTTTTTGTTTTTTTCTTAGATATCACAGTCTCCCTGACTGATGTGGGGCAGCGACCTGCAGAACTTCTGCATGTATGTCTCTTCAGTGGAGTGGAAATCTCTGGCGCTATTGGTTTTTTATTTTTGTGTAGCTCTGAACAATGTACCTTTTAGAGGCCCCTGATATACTACCATAGTAGTTATACTGTAATTATGAAAGTGACACTTAAAATCTGGAACATGGTGAGAAAAAGCTTTTTGAAACCACACCAGTGATCTCTGTTATTGCTCCTTTGGGACAATTTAGACTCATTTTCTCTCTATCCTGATCCATTAGATTTGGGCTTGTAAGGGCATTAAAATGTTACAACATATAGCTCCCCAGGGTGTGTGGCCTGGTTTAGACTCGCAGACACATTACCATGCTCTGCTCCCCTTTTAGATATTAAACTGTTTATGATAAAATGAAGTGCAAGTTCCCCAGCAGTTTGCTGGGGAATTTGAGGATCGCAGTTTGTGCAATCCTCAAATTATTAATGTCACCATAAAAAAAGAACATATAAGAGTGAGAGTTCATGGTGAGCCCATGAGAGTGAGGGGTATGTGTATGAAGCATGCACGCCTTATCTCCTGGAGCACTCAGGAACTACAGGCCAAATAACAATACTGTCAATCCTACCTATGTCTGCTTTGTGAAACATTTACTTTCCCTGGATATGTGAGCCCAACAATGCTCCCCTGAGATTAAAGTGGACCTTTACCCCCTTTCACTAAAAATCACATCAGCATGCACCTTTGCATGCTTATATGAAATCATCTTACAATCATTAGTTAAACAAACATATTTTTCTTTTACTTACAATTACTATGTTTCCACTTCCTGGTCCTCTAAGGCCTAGTGATGTAGCCTGTGCCGAAGAGATGCATCCTGGGAAGGTTACATCACAGTGCTTGCTGGATAATCTCATCTGTATATTGTATAATCTCATGAGATCTCAGCGAAAGGCATTTTTTCACCTCCGAGATGATGTGCATGATCACATGCCCTAGTCACATGGGTCATAGTTGCAGGAAGTAAACGGAAAAGTACTAATCTGCCCTTAGTAAAAATGGCCACTGTGAAAAGAATGGGGAGGAAAAGAAAAATAAGGTATGCAAAGAATAAAGTCCGCAATTATCTAGAAGAATATTTGTAGATTGTCATTACTAAACATTTCTAAAGTTTTTGTTTGGTCTGGAGTTAATTTAGAGACTGTATTGGCACAGTCTGTAAAGCCATTTTATTTGGGGTCCAAGTATAATGAGGTAGAATTTCCATACCCATCCTGAAAAATTATCTTACAGCAACATGCTTCTTTTTTTAGAACCAGTTTAAGAAAGACATAAATCAGGGCAGGATTTCCATCACTGGATCCTGTAGGCACAATTCAAGCATCCAAAGCACCTCTCCTCACCATGATTACTTTGAATATGCAGGCCAATAGCCCTACATAATATGTGAGGGCAGAGGTGTAACTAGAACCTTCAGGGCCCCCGGTGCAAGAAACTATGAAGGCCCCTCCCCTTACCCCCCCGCCGCCATGGAACTGTGTGGTTAACAGGACGGCTGCCGAGGTCCCCAGCAATCGGTGTTCTATGGAGAATGCCAACCCAGTATCTGCGTTTGCGCACAGACGGGATTAACGAGGAAATCGGCATTTATTTACAAAGTATTTGTTTGTAATTGTGACATTTCATAATAGGCCATCCATGGCAGTAAATGATGGATGGCAGTAAATGGTGGATGGAATATTATTAACGGTCACAATTAACAATTTAAGCTAAATACTTTGTGAATAATTCCCGGTTCCCTCAATAACACTGGTCTGTGCGCAAGCGCAGATGCTGAGGTCGGCCAATTCGACTACGTCAGCGTTCTCGACAGAACTCCGCTATCTGTGTTTAGTATCGGGGCATTTTTACAAGTAGGAGTACTCGTGAAAATGCCCAGTATTGGCACTTGTGCATCCCTACTTAGAAATATAATGCATTGCTGGGACTTGTAGTCCTGCATAGTTGGTGCTATTCTGCATTGCTGTATAATCATTACAGGGGTCATTAGTAGGTAATGCATGGAGTACAGAGGGCATCAGAGCAAAGGCGTAGCTAGAAAACTCAGAGCCCCGATGCAAGAAACTATGAAGGGCCCCCCCGGGAGACAAAGTCGACACCTGAGCGGTTACTAGGGACGGGCCTTCTTCTTCCTTTCTGGGCCCTGGCTGAACACCAGGGCCCAGTCGCACATGCGACCCTGGTAGTTCTGCCACTGATATGTATGAGGGCTTGTTCACACCATTTGCGGTGCACTCCAGAGCTGTAGCTGCTGGAACGCACAGCAATCGCACACTAAACTTACCCCTTCATTCAGTAGCATGCAGTATTTTTTTTCCCGGAACGCAGGCAATATTTTGCCACGTGTCAGAGCGCATAGCGGGCAAACAGCCCCGTGGCCCTGTCTATGAGAGAACCTTAGAAGAATCCTCCTCCGCTCCATGCTGCTCTCACCATTCAAATTTCCCGACATGCAGACAAGTGGGTACTACTATTGACTGCAGCCTAGGGCAGCCCCACAATCTCTTAAAACCCCGCCCAGTACATCGGCAGCTCGCTCACTCCTACCACATCACTGCCACGCCCACACCCTTCTCCCGCCTCACTCTTAGCGTTCTGAGTCGGGTAATGGGGAAATGTCACTGGCTGCTCAGAATGTCAGTCAAGCGGACCTTCTCCTTTTTCTGTAATGTCGGCACTGGGCCCTCTTCTGCCTTTCCGAGCCCCCCCAAAGTGGCGGAACGCCAGGGTCCGGTAGCATATGCGACGGCTGCGACCCTGGTAGTTCCGCCAGTGCCTCAGAGGGTAACACATGGAGTACAGGGGTCATTAGTAGGTAATGCATGCAGTACAGAGGACATCAGTGGGTAACACATGGAGTCCAGGGGTAATCAGTAGGTAACACATGGAGTACAGGGATCATCAGTAGGTAACACATGGTGTACAGGGGTCATCAGTAGGTAGCCCGTGGCGTACAGGGGTCATCAGTAGGTAACACATGGCGTACAAGGGTCATGCATAGGGAACAGTAGCAAGTAATGCAGAGTTCAGAGCAGGAATGTAACATAGGGGTCAGTAATAAGTAACGCAGGAATCAGTAGTAAGTGATGCAGGGTTCAGGCAGTGGTGTATTTAGGTTTGGGGATGCCCTAGGCAAGACAAAACTCGGGCGTCCCCCCCCCCCCATACACTAAATTTACCCCACCTGGCTGTGGTCTCAGGTGGGCTCTGCGGTGGTCTCTACAGGATCTGTGGTGGTCTCTACAGGATCTTTGGTGGGCTCTGCTGGCTCTCAGGCTGCTAAGCCCGCCATAGACCCCGCAGAGCCCGCCTCAGATCCTGCAAAGCCCCCCTGAGACCCGGCTGAGCCCTTCACAGATCCTGCACAGCCCCCCTGAGACCCTGCAGTCCACCATAGACCTCACAGAGCTCACCCCAGATCCTGCAAAGCCCCCTTGGGACCCAGCAAAGCCCCCCACCGATCCTGCTGAGACCCTGCAGGATCTCAGGGGGGCTCTGCAGGATCTGTGGTGGGCTTTGCAGGCTGCAGAGCCCCCTTTGAATCCTGCAAATCCCTCCTGAGACCTGACAAAGCCCCCCCACAGATCCTGCAAAGCCCCCTGAGACCCGACAAAGCCCCCCACAGATCCTGCAGCATCTCAGGGGGGTTTTGCAGGATCTGTGCTGGGCTTTGCAGACTGAGTATTGCACAGCACACCTGAGACTCTTTAGTGGGCTGTGCAGAATCTATGCTGGGCTCTGCCAGCACAGTCCTCTTACCTTGCACGGCCTGACCTCTTTGGAACACGGCCTCCTCATCCTTGGTGCCCGACACGCGGGCCGGTGCATTCGCCGCCCGGACGGAATCTGCCGCCCGAGGCAAACGCCTTGTTTGCCTCGCGGCAGATACGCCCCTGGGTTCTGGGGTCAATAGTAAGTGACGCAGAGTCCTAGACTACATGTACACAACTGGCTTTATATGACTGCAGTTCACTGCTACCGGGGACGTTTGTTTCCCAGGGACAGACCTCTGAAAAACAGGGACTGTCCCGGGAAACGGGGACTAATGGTAACCTTAGCTTAAAAACCTTTTGACTTTAATATCACTTTAAAACAGGTCCCATACCAGCAGTTAACCCTTGCAGTGCAGGGGCAGCCCCACTACAAGGGCAGTGTTTTTTTGTCTCAGCCATAGCGTTTTTGTGAATTTGCCACAAGGCTTTGTAATACGGCCATAACACCATGTCCTGTAGTCACACGTTCACTTATATCATTAAGAATAAAACGATCTGGTCGCCCTGGTAGTCCTATGTAGTTTCCAGGTGCAGTCACTCTGGTACTATCCATGTACTCCCGGTGTGGAATGTGGATCCATTTCCGATGTCTCGGTAGGGATCGGCGTCTCCCATTGTTCCCCTCCCACTCACAGACACACACCCCTTTTCAGGTGCCATACCCGAGAGCGGCCAGCAGGGTTCGCCAGCGAGCAGCGCTGAGCGGTGCTGATGCTGCTGCCGGGGCTCAGTTTCCAGCTGAGAGCTCTGCCTGTGTGATTGATCCAGCCTACCGAGGGGCTGGAGATGGCCAGACTGACGGAGAGAGAGGCGAGGAGGCAACAGCAGCAGCATCCCCCGCAGCAGCAGCCCCGAGCCTGCCCCATGAGCGGCCCCGAGCCCCCTGCTCAGCAATCAGACAGCATGAAGGACCTGGACGCCATCAAATTGTTCGTGGGGCAGATCCCTCGTAACCTGGAGGAGAAAGACCTGAAGCCTCTCTTCGAGCAGTTCGGCAAGATCTATGAGCTCACCGTGCTCAAGGACCGATACACGGGCATGCACAAGGGTGAGCACTAAAAAACCTTTTCTTCCTTCTCACACTTGATCGGTGAACCTGGCTCACCTACCTCTACCTCTCAAACATTGTATCTGTCCCACGCATGAATACAGATGAATAGTGCTGTACCATCTCTTTTCAATGTAACCGGCTTCTTGTCTTCATTGTACATGGGTGTCAAAGGTTGGGAGTACCAGGCTGGCTGTCATCATCATCATCTGTTTTTCTTCTCTCACCCACTCATTTCAGTGACATGGACAAGGCTGGGTATCAGCCTGCCCCCCTCTTTTATTGCTTGTTCTCCTAAGCATCTAGAACCCCTGTCATTTATTCAGCTCTCAGAAAATATTTAAGGGTGAGTAGCAGCAGAACTCTCAACATCACTTACGCCCTCGCCCATGCCCATCGCCAACCCTACCCACTCACCAATCCAGACTGCCAATTCCTCTCTCTCACCTATCCCATTCATGCGTCCTACCTCCTCACCCATTCAGATTGCCAAGCCTACCTCCTCACCTATCCAGATCACCAACCCTAGCCCCTCACACATCTAGATTGCCAACCCTAGCCTCTCACCTATCCTGATCATCAACCCTAGCCCCTCACACATCCAGATAGCCAACCCTACCCTTTCACCCATCCATATCAAAAACCTTCCCTCCTCACCCTTCCAAATCACCAATCCTACCCCCTCATCGACCCAAATTGCCAGCCCAACTCTCTCACCAATCCAGATTGCCAACCCTACCCCCTCACCAATCCAGACTGCCAATTCCTCCCTCTCATCTATCCCATTCATGCGCCCTACCTCCTCACCCATTCAGATTGCCAAGCCTACCTCCTCACCTATCCAGATCACCAACCCTAGCCCCTCACACATCTAGATTGCCAACCCTAGCCTCTCACCTATCCTGATCATCAACCCTAGCCCATCCCTAGCCCCTCACACATCCAGATAGCCAACCCTACCCTTTCACCCATCCATATCAAAAACCTTCCCTCCTCACCCTTCCAAATCACCAATCCTACCCCCTCATCGACCCAAATTGCCAGCCCTACTCTTTTACCAATCCAGATTGCCAACCCCACCCCGTTACCCATATAGATCACCAACCCCACCCCTTTACCTATCCAGATCACCAACCCTACAATCTCACCCATCCCGATCATCAACCCTACCTCCTCACCTATCCAGATCACCAACCCTACCCCTTCACCCATCCATATTACCAACCTTACCCCCTTACCCTTCCAAAGCACCAATCCTACCCCCTCACCCTTCCAAATCACCAATACTACCTCCCCACCGATCCAAATTGCCAGCCTTACTCTCTCACTAATCCAGATTGCTAACCTCACCCCCTTACCTATCCAGATCACAAACCCCACCACCTCACCCATCCCGATCATTAACCCTACCTCCTAACCCATCCAGATCACCAACCCTACACTTTCACCCATCCATATCACCAACCCTACCCCCTCACCTTTCCAAATCACCATTCCTACCCCTTTACCTATTCAGATTGCCAGCCCTACTCTCTCACCCATCCAGATCGCCAACCCCACCCCCTTACCCATCAAGATCACCAACCCCAACCCTTTACCTATCCAGATCACCAACCCTACTGCTTCACCAATCCAGATCGCCAACCCTACCACTTCACCCATCCTGATCACCAATCCTACCCCCTGGGCCATCTAGATCGCCAATCCCACCCCCTCATCCATCCAGATAGCCACCCATGCCCCCTCACCCATCCAGATCTGCAACCTCATCCCCTAACCCATATTGATCTCCAGTCCTACCACCTCACCCATCCCAATTGTCAACCCTACCTCCTCATCCATAACAATTGTCTACCCTACCTCCTCACTTCTTCAGATCACCAACCCTACCTCCTCATCCATCCAGATAGCCAACGCTACCCCCTGACCCATCCAGATCACCAACCCCACCCCCTCATCCATCCAGATAGCCAACCACACCCCCCTCCTCACCCATCCAGATCACCAACCCTACACTTTCACCCATCCATATCACCAACCCTACCCCCTCACCTTTCCAAATCACCATTCCTACCCCTTTACCTATTCAGATTGCCAGCCCTACTCTCTCACCCATCCAGATCGCCAACCCCACCCCCTTACCCATCAAGATCACCAACCCCAACCCTTTACCTATCCAGATCACCAACCCTACTGCTTCACCAATCCAGATCGCCAACCCTACCACTTCACCCATCCTGATCACCAATCCTACCCCCTGGGCCATCTAGATCGCCAATCATACCCCCTCATCCATCCAGATAGCTCACCCATCCAGATCTGCAACCTCATCCCCTAACCCATATTGATCTCCAGTCCTACCACCTCACCCATCCCAATTGTCAACCCTACCTCCTCATCCATAACAATTGTCTACCCTACCTCCTCACTTCTTCAGATCACCAACCCTACCTCCTCATCCATCCAGATAGCCAACGCTACCCCCTGACCCATCCAGATAGCCAACCACACCCCCCCTCACCCTTCCAGATCTGCAACCTTACCCTCTAACCCATACTGATTGCCAACCCTTCCCCTATCTATTTACTTATTACTCTGCCACTGACAATATCCTCTTTTTTTGTTTTCTGTGTTTATGGGAAGGTAGCTCCAAACACCATACTATACAAGAATAAGGTTGTCACTATCTTCTTTTATAGCTTAAGTATTTTGTTTCATATTTTACTGGATTGATTTGGTCAACTTAACCCATAGAACCAAAGCAAGTTGCCAACCCCCAACTTCTTTTTTTTATTTGATCTTTTAAGAAAGTCAGATGAATAGATGGTTTGCTTGATCATACAGTTCTGTTATCTGTTGTTAATGTCCCTGTTCAGGTGACATGTAGAATAATGCCTACCAGCCTGCGTCACTGTTACATTTCACACAGTCATACATGCACCCTGCTTCCATCCTTATTGAGTCCACACGGCATGCAGGCCAACTACCCCATCTTGCACTTTCTTTTCCAATATTTGTTGAATATATATATTATATTTATATATTAATTATACATTACTATCTAGAATATTTCCTATATAGAACGTTAAAGATATCATAAACTATAAACACAATTGTA
>NW_017306805.1:814122-841390 GCF_000935625.1 Nanorana parkeri
ACACACACACACACACACACACACACACACACAAACATACAGTTGTAAATAACTGGTTTGTCATACTGGTTTGGTTAACGCTGCCTAAAAAAACCCCCATGAAACTGAGAAAAAAAATGTTTTTGTCGTCGCAATACATCTCTTGTGCCCTTTCCAGACACTTATTTCATTGTTTTTTTCCAGACTCATTCATTATTATGTTCTGTTAATGTGCCAATTTCTGCTTGTCATACTTTGTTTTATGCCTTCATGCTCTGCTACTGCGTTCTCTAACCTAATTTATTTCCTCGTAACGTATGTATTTATCCATACTAGTGTCACTGAAGCCTAAGCTACCCATATGGAAAGATGTAAAGTAGTTTGTCTAATGTGAGACATGTAGACACTTTTCTTTTTTTAAATACCACTATTTATTTTTTTAAGGGGCATTTTATGGAAATGAGTCAATGTTGGAAATTTTCTAATGGTTCTCTATTTCTCCATTCTATGGGCCTCTCTTTTTGACAAAGAAACATCTAGTGCTTGGACAGTATCTGAATAGTGAAGTGTGAGATCAGTGAATGGACTTCTAGTGCTCAGATCTATAGTGAATGAATGGGTATTAGACAAAGCACGCTGAAGGCCAGATTAGGGCAGGCGGGTTTAATAAGGTAGCACAAAATGTTTGATAATGTGGAAAATGCAAGTAAAGTAAAGCAACCAGTTTATATAAGTATATAATGCCAGATCACTATAAGATAAGGTCAGTAAAATAAAAGTAAATTCAAAGATAACACATTTGTTCAGTTAAAAATAATTGTAATACATTCTCAGTATGTGGTGGGCATGCATATATAAAAGGAATGGAGGCTGCCCCATGTGCCTTTCTGATTGGATGGATATACTTTACATCTTATTTAAGACCAGCTTCTAAAAAATATTTATTTTTGCTCTATGAGGCCTGTTTCATAAAGCTATGTGAAGAGTGGTGATATACAAAGTGTACTAAGATGTAGGCACCAATCCGAAGTCATCTTTCACTGATCAAGCCACAGAAAATTGAAATTGGTCAGTTTTTAGATGTTGTTTGAAAATGTGCTCAAAGTCTTGCAGTTTGTTTTACAGGGCTCCCAACCTGAAATAAGTCATTTCAGGGAGGTGCCCTTCTCATTTCAGGGAGGTGTCCTCTTTCCCCCACACCCCCCTCCACCCACAGGGGGGTTGCAACAACAAGGAAGAGCACACCCCCCCCTGAAATAATGGCAGATAACAAAGAAGCTAATGCTTCCCTTGCTATCTGCTGTTTTTTTAGTAATCTGACAGCCGCTGCTGTCAGAATAATAAAAAAAAAACCAAACAGCATAGGAACAAATAGCTAGATTGCTATTGGCTTTTTCAATTTCCAATAGCCAATAGCAAGCTGGCAATTGCACCCGCCCTCTGCTGCTGTCAGTCAGTAAAAGAGGACCCGATGGAGAACTTCAGGTTCACCTCTGCTGATTGACAGCAGCAGTGGGTGGGTGCAATAGCTAGTCTGCTATTGGCTATTTCAATTTGCAATAGCCAATAGCAATCTAGCTATTCGTTCATATGCCGTTTTTTGTTTTGTTTTCTGACTGACGGTGGCCGGCGGCCCCGATGTCAAGAAAAAGAAAAAATAAACAGCAGAAAAAGGTTTACTCTGCTAGATAAAGCAGATTAAACCTTTCAGGGAGAAAATGTTTCTCTCCTGGGTGTCCAGGGGAGCCGCTATCTAATAGCGGGAGACTCCCGAAACATCCGGGAGAGTTGAGATGTCTGGTTTTATATAGAAAGTAGCCAAAGCTTAAGTAGAAAATCTGTCCTCTGCCAGCAGCTGCAGAGAAGGACCCTTGGTCTATATGTGGAAGCAGTGGTCTCCCTGGAGAGGCCTGACACGTTCCCTGCTGAGTTAGAGCTATAGCTATCCAGTGAGTAAATCTCATGCTCCCTGCTGATTGGAGAGGCCTGACTCAGCTGGGAACATGTTGGCTCTCTGCAGAGAGACCACTGCTTTTACACATAGACCAAGGATCCTTCTCTACGGCAAGCTGGCAGGGGATAGGCTTTTCTACTCAGACTATGACTGCTTTCTTAAGAAAACAGACTGTAAGATTTTTGTTTTGATGTACCTGGAATGTATTTAGCTAATTTAAGCTAAACAATGAGTCCAAAAACATCAGCTTTGCCCTCTGCAGTGTAAATTACTGCATATTTAATAAACAGCTCATACTAATGGTTTGTGTGAAGATTTAATTATTTAAGTCAGCCATTCTGATCCACAGTTCCTCCAAGGGTTGCTAGGGGTTCATTAAGCAATCTGCAATTTTAGACTATATATGATATACCAGATATGAGATAGAGGGGGTGGGGGGCATTGTTCCCTCTTACCACCAATGTAAGGGGCACTGGCGACCAGTGGTGTAAGGGGCATTCTTCTTAATGGCCACCAATGTAAGGGAGTATCCTTTCCACTGGCCATCAATGTAATAGGACAGTTCTGCAATGACCACCAATTGAAGGGGCATTCTTGCCACTGGCGACCAGTGTAAGGGGCATTCTTCTTTAGGGCCACCAATGTAAGGGAGCATCTTTTCCACTGACCATGAATGTAATAGGACATTTCTCCACTGGTCACCAATGTAAGGGGAATTATTGCCACTGTGGCCTGACCAGTGTTAGGGGCATTCTTCCAAATGGCCACTCAGTGACCTGACCAGTGTTAGGGGCATTCTTCCTAATGGCCACCAATGTAAGGGAGCATCCTTTCCACTGGCCATCAATGTAATAGGACATTTCTGCACTGACCACCAATTGAAGGGGCATTCTTGCCACTGGCGACCAGTGTTAGGGGCATTTTTCCTAACGGCCACCAATGTAAGGGAGCATCTTTTCCACTGGCCATCAATGTAATAGGACATTTCTGCACTGACCACCAATTGAAGGGGCATTCTTGCCACTGGCGACCAGTGTAAGGGGCATTCTTCTTTATGGCCACCAATGTAAGTGAGCATCTTTTCCACTGACCATAAATGTAATAGGATGTTTCTCCACTGGCCACTAATGTAAGGGAACACTTAAATGTTCATTGTTTTGCTTTTTCTAGCTATTATTATTGTTATTTGTTTAATTTCATTATTATTACTATTATTAATAATGATATTAATAAATAAAAATGTGCTTTATAGAGCAGCCATAAGTGTGAGATACACTAAGAACGCCACATTCTTTATGCTTTTATGTATTCCTATGTCTCAGCTTACTGTTCACACTAATATCATGTGGGCTTTAAATTCATTAATTATTAGATAGCAAGGGTTTCCTAAATACTGCATTTAATTCAAGGATTCCTTTTTGTTAACAAGGATCTGAATGTATATTTGGTTTTATTATTATTATTATTTTCTTATACTCAGTCAGTTTTTCTTTCCATTTTTCTTCCCTGATTCTAGCTGGATAGTTAAGTACCTTTCATATATGGTGTACACACATCTTGTCCTTTATAGTGGTCCTGTCACTGGCTACCTACCATCCTTCATTCATCTTTTACACACCACCTGCTGTTTAGAACACCTTCCTCTGACTTCTAATTACTCCTTTTCCCATATCATTGTTGCCATATTGTTACATAGTTACATAGTTACATAGTATTTGAGGTTGAATAAAGACATAAGTCCATCAAGTCCAACCTGTTGTGTGTGTGTGTGTATAGGTCCATGAGTGTTCTCATTCTTAAGAGTACCTGTACCCTTGTACATTTCGGTCTCTCAGGAAGTCGTCCAAAAGCCTCTTGAATGATTCCAGATTAATTGCGGAAATTGAGGCAGTGAGTTCCAGACCCTAACCGCACGAACTGAAAAGAACCCCCTTCGCCCCTTGTGTTCGAATTTTTTTTCTACCAGTTTTAATAAGTGGTCATTCACTGTAGTACCTTACCCCTAGGAGCACCATCTCTTTTTCTTCAATACCCTCTATTCTACTTTCCCTTTCTTCATACTACTATTTTATAACTAAGCCAGGGGTAAGCAACCTCGGCACTCCAGCTGTGATGTAACTACAAATTACATCATGCCTCTGGCAGTCAATGACTGTAACGGTCAGTCTTGCAGTGCATCCTGGGACTTGTAGTTCCACAATAGCTGGAGTGCCAAGGTTGCCCAGTCCTGAGCTATTCTAATCTTGTATCCATGATAACAGTGTATATCTTACTCTCTTTTTTCATCTATCTTATCAACCATTTTAAATGTTACAGTTCTCACACACACACCCCCCCCCCCCAAGCACATTGTCTAAATGAAATACAATGTTCTTAGTAAAGTATATATTAATGATTGGAAAGTTTACTTTGTTTAATATATAAATAATTAAACACTTATAAATATAAGTTTTTATATTTTCACTAGAGTGAAATGGTATGTGATGATGAAACAAGAGGGTGCAGGAATTTGGGTATGAATGCAGTTATTTATGAACATGGCTATTTAAAGGCAAATGCCACCTTTTAGAAAAAAAATATATAAATGCACACTTCATAAATTATTTGTTTGCATTGAAGCCAGTAAAGCATTGCAACCATGATCAGTGCGATGTATCCATGTAACCCTGAATATGGCAGCAACCTGAAACATGGTCAGAAAAGCAAGCCTTTAAACTGAAAGTATATCTAAACCAAATACCAAAATCTAATATATTGCAGGTTATCAGTCCTCAGATGTGGTGGCTGTATTAGTTTTCTTTTTTTTCCAGGCTTCTTTCCTTTATTTTCTCTTGGTGATACTGTTAATAACAAACTCGCTGTCCTAGGAGGCTCAATCACTCAATCGTATCTATGGAGGAACAGCTTTGTCACTCTAGGACAGAAAATGTGTCAGAAAAAGTAAGAGAGAACACCTCTTCTCCATTACATGGAAGGGGGACTGTTCTGTAGTGAAAGAGATGAAATGGGCAGAGCAGATAGCATTGCTTGCGATCACCCTGCAGAGTATTGCACTGTTTGTGGCAGGATCAACACATATTTTTTGCAGTAATTGTGCAGCTATAGCAAAGCACATTTAATTGTACATTTAACATACAAAAAGGGAGCAAATAAAAGAAGTTCATTGTTAGGGTTTAACTTTATATACACCCCTTCCTGTCAAGCATATGCATATATGCAACCTCATGGAGGTGGGCCTTCTTCCACAGGGCCACATATGTGCGCATCTGTGTTTATGCTAAAAGTGCGCTCTATAATTCTGGGTCTCATACTAACAATCAAGAGTCCCGAGGAACGGCTCCCAATAACATGATCACTGAGCTAGCCTGTGATTGGCTATCACAGTGATCACTAAAGAAATGCATTGAGGGCAATTTATTAAAACTGGAGAAGACCAAACCTGGAGCAGTTGCCCATGAGAGAAGCTGACTGGTTACTATGGGCAACTGGTCCAGATTCTGTCTGCTCCAGTTTAGATAAATTGCCCCCATTACATCTCTTTGTGTAGAGGAGAACAAAAAAAAACCAAAGATATAGAGAAAGAAAAGAGAGAGAGAGAGAAAGAAAGAGAGAGAAAGAGAGAAAGAGAGAGAGAGAGGGGGGAGAGAGAAAGAAAGAAAACAGAGAGAAAGAAAGAAAGGAAGGAAGGAAAATATCAGGGCCTGATCTAGGTCAGTGTTAGCATTAGGATTGGTTTCAGTGTTAGTGTCAGTTTGTTTCAGGTAGGATTAAAAAAGAAAACTTTGTTTTAATTTAGTGTCAACATCATTGTCAGTGTTGGTGTGTTTTAGGTAGGATATAAAAAAGCAAAATGCACACCATTTTTTCTGGGCCTTGCTATGGGTATAAAGAACAAATAACACACATATGTGACATCACCGTGAACGCCAGGAGTGGGAGAATTTATTTTGGGTTGTGGGTCATAATAATGGCAAAAAATATACAGCTAAACTTTAAAAATGATATTTGTTTTACTATTTGTGGACGGTTTTCCTTTTGAAAAAAACAAAACAAAAAACAGGAGATATCCATCACCACCAAATGAAGGTCCATTGTGCCCTGACTAAAACAAGTAATTTTTCCCTGGATGATAAGTAGCTGCAATGATATGTGCACTTTTACTAACACCTGTCAAACTTGCAAAACTGAGTTCAGACATTAAGATTTGTTTTACCCTCTGCATTAAGGGGTTCAACTTGTCCACAGAGACTGTGACCCATTTAAACAAACACAGACCTGGATGGGTATCCCCAGTCTGCAGGCAAGACTGTGTTTGTTACTCAGAGTAGAAAAGTAATGAAGGAGTGCACCTACCAGCACCTACCAGCAGTCATGAAGGAGGTGAAAGACCGAGGTGGGGAGCAACCACTGCTAATATGACGAGGTGACCACATTTTTCCTGTTCATTGGTATTAGATTGATAATTTGTCCATGACATACCACCTTTAATTTTGTAAAGATATATAAATGTCTAATATATATTGCCAGGTTTGAGGAAACACCATCCTTTACTTAGAAAATTTGTTTGGATTCCATTAAGTGAAGTTTGGTGTTCAGCACTTTCCTCTATAGCAAACTGAAATCCAAATCTTCTATTGGAGCCTTAAGCAAATGAGGTTACACAAGGGGTTATGCAGTACTAGCAAATATTAATCAACTGCCAGTCTGCCTCCCTCACATGTGTATGCTCTGCCTTGATTACACTGAGATTATTAAAATGTCTAGTAATTGAAATGGTGACACTCCTGCAAAATGAGTACTATGTGTATTTTTGTCACATTTAGGACACAGCAGGATTGGTGGACTGGGAACATTCTATCTTTGAACAATTTAAGTGGTTATGTTTGCACAATTTTTAAAGTTATAATCCATGCCATAAAGTTAATAACTGTCTACACATCATTTACCGGAGGTTACATTTGTTTCAGGGAATCCATCTTGAAGGGATCAGAACTACTATATGGAATTTCTTACTAGAGCACATGTGAGAGTATTTTGGAATCACCCACCCATAATGAATCCAACATTATTGGGACCATTATTGGATTATCATTAGGTCAGTCTGGAACGTAGAGTGAACCTCAAAGTTGTTGAGCTCTTAGTCTGGATTTTAAAATAACTATATAGAATCTGATCGCACTTCTGATCGGATACATCCCAAAACATCGGGTTGGTGATTCCAAAATATTCTCACATGTGCTTATCTTATCTATCTGCCCTATCTATCTCTCTTTCATTCTATTATTCCCCCTGAGAGAAGGAGGCAGCAGTGGGAATCATCAGGAACAGCTGGTCCAAATTGTCAGCGGGTTTCGCAGAAGGTGTTCTCAGAACAATAGATTATGGACAACAAGGTCATTTTAAACAGTAGGTTGGGCTGGTGTCCTACTGCTGTGCCTGGATTTATAGATCAGAACAGAACAGGTGAATTGCATTCACTTTATGTTTTGCAAGGCGTAAAGCTGAACTCCATGCAAAATATAAAAAACACCAATGCATGCAGGTATGTATCCTTTAAAAGCATTAAGGGGTCTATTCACAAAGCTGCCGAAGGATCTAGCCGTAGCATCAGCTGATCCTTCGGCTAGCTTCGACCCCAGGACCCCTTCGGTTCAGTAGAACCGAAGGGCTGCTGTACGGGCTATTCATTATATCCCGTACAGCTCCCGAAGTTGGCCGAGGGGCTCAGTCGAGCCGAAGGAATATGCTTCGGCTCGACTGAGCCGAGGTGAAAGCCAAAGCTGGCCGAACGGCTGAAATCAGCTGTACAAGCCTGAAGTGAATAGCCGAACAGCGTTCGGCTCACTTCACTTCGGGTCGGTTATTCACTTGGCTGCCTACGGCAGCTTAGGTCTGGATGGACAGAAATACAAATCCTTTGGAAGTAAAACTGCTATCATATTATTATTATTATTATTCAGGATTCATATAGCACCAGCAGTTTGCACAGTACTATACAATATAAGGAAGACATTAGTTATAGGGCTGCACCGATTCCAAGTACAGTACTCGCTACAAGTACAGATACTTTTGGAGCTCCAAGACTAGACTAGAGAAAAATGTAAAAGTTAGGAGGCGGCTGTCATTTGTAAGGAGCACACAGAGCTCCTGGGATTTGTACATCTCTGTTTTAATGTATAATTTTGTTTTTATAAATATAAATAAAGGGATGCACCGATACCAGTTTTGCGAGTACAAGTACGGGTACTTGTCCAAATATTTACAAGTACGAGTACTGATACATTTTTGTTTATTGTCACGTGACAGTTTTTCTAAAACAATATTGACTAATGATTTCAGGACAGTGGTGGGGCACCAGAGCTAGGTCCCAGCTGCAACTTCTGCAACCCTGGTAGTTCTCATGAAAATGCCAAGTATCGGCACTGGTATCTGAAAAGTATCGGTGCATCCCTAATTAATTACAATATAATTCAAGACAAGATGGTTAGGAGGGCCCTGCCTCATATATGTATCTCATCTGTGTATTTCAATGTTGGCGCAGAGTTTAAAGTGCTGTTATCTGCGTTTTCTGCACTAGATGAACACTGGTTATTACAATGACACATAGAAAACAATAATTTTCTATGTGTCATGTTCACACTCCAACACCGTGTTTATATGTGTTGCAGTGACGTATGATAAACATCTTTGCATTTTATCCCAACGTAACACAAATAAATGCATATAAATGCAATGCACAAAATAAAAAAAATACATTTTTAGCATATAAAATTATGTCAGAAGAAATACACCTGTAGAAACGCACATGTAACGCAGTTAAACACGCCTAAAAATGCATGTAAACGCAAATAATGCAAAGAGCTGACGTCTTGTAGAAAACAAACCTATTATTGTTGTTCATTTCACCAATGTATGGATTGTTCCCATCATTCATTAAAAAAATATTTTTACAAATACTCTCTTTAGTCTTTTAAAATGACCGCCCTTCCTGTTTGTAACCACTGCTTCCTGTTTTCTGCACCCACGACCAGACCTTAAGTTTCTCCAATGTGACATCACTGTAAAAACGACATGTCTTGGCGATGGCGCATGCTTTCCCTGGGGGGTGATTGTCCTGATAGCGGGTACGACTGTGAAAGAGGCTGGGCTCGCACACGTGACAGTGTGGATTCGCAAAGGGTCACAGCTGTGGGCCCCCTGCACTGCAAGGGTTAAATGTTTGTTAAGTCTATCGGTAGAGAGATAAGCTGTAATACTTGCCTTATTCTTTGCTCCAGTAGACTATGGCAATCTTCTCTTCTGGGTTGTGGCTGGGCCCTTGCCCTCCTCGCGTATAATGCGGGGCTATTAGCATTGTATGTGATGATGTGAGCCTGTGACTGCTGGCCTGAGCACCTTAAGAGACTTCGGGGAACCAGTCCCACAGATGGAGGGAGCCTGCTGGATTGAGGAATAATGTACCTTACCCCTAGACCTAGCAAGCATTTACCCTTGCAAGGATAGTTTTTGTGCAATTCCCTGAGTTATGTCTGCTTTATCTAGTGTTAAGCTGTATGTAATGCTGGGGGGCCATGGCTTGAGTTGCACAGAGCTCATGGTAGGTAGTAGAGGAAACTTTCTGCAATGGATATATGTGGCAACCAAAAAAAACTGGCTTCCCCAAGGTAAAGTATATCTAAACCCAAGAACAAAAATATAATATGAGGCAGCCTAACAGTCTGTAGATGTGGTGGTTGCATTAGTTTTTTTAATGCTTTTAAAAATTATTTTATTTTTACCTGGTGGTCCGGCCCATAACTGACCTTTTGTAACAACCCTGACTCCCCGCACTTTATCTATGGAGGAGCAGTGTTGTCACCCTATGATAGAAGGTATGTTAAGACTACAGAACACCTCTGCCTCTCAGAGCAAATAAGTAAGAGCAAATAAAGGAAGTTCATTGTTAGGGTTTCATACACATTAAAAGTGACTTCAGCTGGATTTATGGCTGAATCTTTGTTTATTTATAGCAGGGGAGGGGAACTTTGGCCCATAGCTGTTATGGAACTACAAGTCCTATGAGGCATTGCAAGACTGACCATTACAGGCATGAATTGTTGAGAAGAATCTCACCGGCACACCGAAAAATCCTTTTAGGATCACCAAAAGTGCTTTTATTGAACAGTTGTCAAATGAAAACGGTTTTCATTTGACAACTGTTCAATAAATTAACTTTTGGTGATCCTAAAAGGATTTTATGGTGTACTGGTGACATTCCTCTCAACAATGTATGTGAACAGCGGCGCCATCCGCAGTCATTCCTAGCACCCGTCCCTACTGTTGGGATTTCTGGTATGGAGTGCGACAAGATGTTCTCCACATCCTTATTACAGGCATGACTCCCAAAGGCATGTTGGGATTTGTAGTTAAAGAACAGGTGGAGAGCCGGAATCGCCCACACCTGATTTAGAGTATAACAAATACAAAAAAGGGAACTAAACATAACTGGTAAAGATGTGTCATAGACAAATCGTGAGGCAAATTATGTCAAGAAATATAAAAAGCGTGAAACAAAAGCCATAACAAGCTTCCCAGGATGGTGATAAATCCCCAGAAAATTGATAGTATCAACCATCTTTAAATACGGTTATCATCTATAGCTCCGTAAATCCAGGAGGGGGTGATTCTATGACTCAATCATTAGCATAGGCCTGAGTCAAGTGCAAAGAAAAAGAGATTTAGAGACAAGAGTAAGCGGGGGTGGAAGGTTTGCTCAGAAGGGGATATCCACTACAAAATGAGAAAGTAAAGATAAATCAAGTTCCTACTCAGAGAAGTCAGCCAGAATCTGGATTTAACTAAAGTCTACTCTTAAGAAAGTCAAATACCGAAAAATGCAACCAACTGGCCCACAAATCTTGGAATTTGTTTTAAGTGTTGGTGTCTATGGACAATAATTCTTCCATCTGCAAAATATCATTAACAGCATTGGCCCAGTGGGTTAGGGAAGGGATCCCTGTCATCTTCCAGAAAGTAGGAATAATTTGGCGAGCTGCTGAACAGAAAAATCGGAGAGGGACTTTTGCTGATGTTTCTTGATTCCAGGATTCATGGACAGAAGAGCTGTGTCACGGGAGGAGGCTAAAGCATCTCCATATAAGTCTTTCTAGATATCAAATATTTGTGGCCAGAATTGTTGCATCAAGGGGCAGTCGCCACCGTCTATGTACCTCTCTCCCTCTGGCATCTCCAGCATATTTCCCGTGTATTTGGGAAAATATGGTGAACAGAGACTGAATCTCTGTACTAATGGGAGATCATTTTATCATTCTATTCTTGTGTATAACATGATTTGGAAGATTTGAGAGTACAGAAGAAGGCTGAACACCATTCTTCTTCACAAATAATTCTATCCATGTCTTTATGCCATGACTTGAGACTTCAGGGTAGATTTAACTGATTTCCATTGTAGCTTATATTTTGATTTTCTAGGTTTTAGGAATAGCAGTCAAGATATCTATTGTCTATATTGTTTATATGTGCTGTGTCAAATCTATAAGGGGTTCTGAAATTCTTAGTCTTGACTTTTACTATGTTCGGTACAATTGGGAATCAAATTTTAGGGTCACAAAACGGCAGTGTCATTTAGGGGTCCCAGAAACGTAGCAAGTTGATATTTAGTGCTCCAGCTGAGCACCTTTGTTGTAGAGCATGCTTAAAGTAGTATTAAGGTCTGGGCGTTTTTTACCTTAATGCATTCTCTGCATTCCGGTAAAAAAACGCCCAGAACTTTTTTCTCCCCCAGTCACCCCACACTTACCTGTCAGCAACGCTCGTCCCTGCCACCAGTCCAGAAGTGATCCTCCGTTCTAGGGCTGCAACAACGAATCGACATAGTCGATTATAATCGATTATTGAAAAAGTTGTCAACGTTTTCAATCATCGATTTATCGGCTTCTGATTGGTTGGCCCTGTTCATGGCTCCACACACGCTGCGCGCCACACCTCCTCCCCACCTCACGCTCGCCGCTACCAGACCTGCCCGCAACCACGCTCCGCACCTCCTCCGCGCCTCACGCTCCGCACCTTCTCCGTTCCTTACGCTCACCGCCCGCCCAAATGCACGATCGGCACAGGGACGCGGGGAGAAGAAGTAAGGAGGAGAAGGTGTGGGGGGATGACAGCCGCCGATAGAAAATAATCGGCTAACTAATCGATTTTGAAAATAATCGTTAGCTGCAGCTCTACTTCGTTCCTCGTACTTCCTGGTTGCAGGGGGAGGATACTGATGGCAGAGGAGTCATAGGCTCCTTCTGCCATCAATCAAAGAGAGAAGGGGTGTGGCCTGTCACAGGGCTGTGTGTGTCTATGTTTAATATAGATTTAATAGAACAAGCTAAATGCTTTTCCTGACAGTATTTGTTCTGAACCTAGTCCTGACCCTAGCCATTCACTTTTACTTATGCTTTAACGTAAACTAAGATTCCAGTACAGTTAATGCCTGGTACCATCATTGAGGACTGGTGCAATGATGCAGAGATGAGAGACGTGAGACATCAGCATTGAAGTGATGACATCAGCCCCACTCTTTGCATCATTACACTGTGAATGCAGAGCACCATGTTAATAGGAATGGGTCTGTAATGCCCTATGCCAGACTGGGCACTCCAGCTCTGCTGAAACTACAAACCCCATTATCTCCTTTCCTCTGGGAGTCATACCTGGGGTTGTCAGTCTTGCAATGGCTCATGGGACTCCATGCAAAATATAGTTCCACAATAGCCACAATAGCTGGACTGCTGAGGTTGCCTACCCCTGCCCTACACTCAAAATAAGTCTTCAGCATGAATGGCGCTAGGTGTCATTCAACCCAGAAGACTAGTGGCAGAAAGAGATTACTGCAGGGGATAGCGCTAGAGAGGAGGAAAGTATTGCAGCACGGGCTGAACTTTTTAAGAAAACCTTCTGGAAGAACTTTTATTTTAAAAAACAGCACAGAGTTAGGCTTTAAAACATACCCAAAGAGCATACAAATAAGACATAAGCCACAATTGGTATCAAGAGAAATAATGGAGGGAATTCCTAAAAACTGGAACAGACAGAATCTGCAGCAGTTGCCCATGACAGCCAATTAGATTATTTTCGGTTTGTTCAGTTAAGCTTTAAGAATGAAAGAGAGAAGTTGATTGGTTGCCATGCACAACTGCCCCAGATTCCGTCTGCTCCAGTTTTTAGGAATTCCCCCATGTAGTTAAAAGCTGCCACAGTGAATCGTGGGATAATCATGAGGTAAATAAGTTCTCATCTACTGCCCATGATGTTATGAGTATAGAATGGACACTACTAGGTTAATTTACCACCGAGCACTCTTGGTTTCATGAATGACTTTGAATATGGTTCATTTGAAGCTTATTTTTTTAGCAGTACATAATGTGTAGGTTTGAGCCTGTTTTTAGCTACTCAATTTTGGTTAATAATGAGTTAAGAAACTGACAAATTATTTCTGATGGTGCTGGCCAAGGTTAGCATTAACCGCTCCAATACAGCAGGCCTGCCACAAAATAATAGGGTATATGTTGGGTGTAGAAAATCACATGATGATTATGCCATGAACAAAAAGTTGCTCTTCACTATCAGCCTAGGCACCTAGTCTCTGGTTATTATTCAGTAGGAACTGCAAAGAATCAGGTTGCCAACCCTTGATCTCCTGTTTTCAGTCAGAGATATTCTCTGATAAATTTACATTGAGATAAGAGTCTCAACAGGGCAAACAGGAAACACAAATCTGCCTATATAATGTTCAAATGTGGTCACCTTCAACTATACATTGAAACAAGTTTTTGGATACATAAACACAATTTGGTAATATTATTTGCATTAAAGCTGAACTCCAGACAGATATAAAAGGCACACATTAATGCAGTCTCTTTTAATTATGACATAATTATTGGTATCATCCTCTTGCAGTCCCCCTGTACCACAGAGCTGAGACTGAGGTAGGAAGAAGAAGCAGCACAAGGAGACAATCCTGCAGTGCTCATGTGCTAAAAAGGAACAGGATGACAGGAAGAGAGAGCAGAGTGAAAGACATTAGTTCATCAGTGTACTGCTTACTAGAGCTGCAGCTAACGATTATTTTCAAAATCGATTAGTTAGCCGATTATTAAGTTCGGTTAATCGGATAAAGAATACATTTTAAAAAATGGCTCCAGTGATGGGACTACTAGTTTGTATTGAGATTGTAGTCCATCACAGGAGCAAGCTTGGAGCGGTGGAAGTAAAAAAGAAAACAAATAGTGTGGTGTGCAATATAGTGAAATGAAAAGTGTAAAATTATACAGCAATGAATGCAGAATGGCACCGTCTATAGAGGACTCCAAAAACCAGCAATAGTACATTATACAGCGCAATGCAGAATATCACCAGCTATAGAGGAGCACAACAAATCCCAGCAATAGTACATTATAGCTGGCGGTATTCTGCATTGCGCTGTATAATGTACTATTGCTGGGATTTGTTGTACTCTATAGCTGGTGGTATTCCGCATTGCTGGTGGTATTCCTTGATTTGGAGTCCTCTATACAGCGCAATGCAGAATACAGTACATACAGTGTATAATGTATTGCTGGGATTTGTAGTCCTCTGTAGCTGATTGTAAAATATATAGAGCACAATGTACCATCAGCTATAGAGGAATACAAATAGCGGGCGGTGAGCGTGAGGAGCGGAGGAGGTGCGGATCGTGAGGCGCGGAGGAGGTGCGGAGCATGGATGCGGGCAGGTCTGGCAGCGGCGAGCGTGAGGTGGGGAGGAGGTGTGGCGCGCAGCGTATGTGGAGCCGTGAGGGCCAACCAATCAGAAGCGGATTCATCGATGATTGAAAAAGTTGACAACTTTTTCAATAATCCATTATAATCGATTATGTCGATTAGTCGTTGCAGCCCTACTGCTTACCCTTTAAGCAGGGGCGTACCGAGGCTGGGTGACACCCAGAGCGGTAACCGAGTGTCACCCCGCCGAGTCGATACCTGTCGGCGGCCATCTTGGGGATGGACGCCGGCAGAGAGAGGAGGGGACAGTCACCTGGCGGGATAAGGTATGCCGCCAGGTCCCCTCCTCTCTCCTGATACTGTCGGGCGTTCGGTCCATGACCGAGCGCCCGACTTTTCAGAGGGGGGTGACACCAAAATGACTGTGAGTAATTTTGGTGTCACCCCTCCAATGGTGTCACCCGGGTGCGGGCCGCACCCCCCTTGTGACGCCACAAAATCGTGCATATTTAAGCGCGATATCGCTCTATGTAGTGTGTCCAGTCCATTTCAATGGAGCTGTTCACATCTCACAGCTCAATGTCGCCTGTAGCTCGTCGGTCAAGCTTGTCAAGCTTGTCGCTCGTACATGACCCTTTTTTCCGCGGATGTCACGGGATTCGGCTCCAATAGACTCTATGGTGTCGCGTAAAATTGCGCCTTACCGGCGATATTGCACGACTTTGTTGCGCGATATCGCGCTACAGAAGTGTTACTTTTGCACTGCAAAATGGAAGGAAAGAATGATGTCACATCAAGATCGCTGTTGATTGGTTACAGCCCAATGTAGCAGCGATGAAGTCCCGCCCCAAAAACACGCTACATAGCGCGATAAAATGTGCAATGTCGCTCAATATCGCGCAATGTAGCTCTAGCCGCTCAACACGGAATCGCGCAGAAAAGGGCTCAGTGTGAATGGGGTCTTACTGTCAAGGTGCAGGGTAGGGACAAGACCTGTAAGTAGAGCAGAGGAAAAAAAATCAGGTCTGCCCTGCCAGGCAGATCTGTGCTGAGTTGGGTAACTCTCATAACTGAATGCAATGAAATACATATCCTTTGGCAGATTAAATTGGCAAGAGTTACGCTTTAAAGGATCATTATCATGAAAAATATTGTATCCTGACAACTTTATGAGACTAACACATGTAATGATAAAATTCTGTAAATTATTTTTTTTTAATTTTTACTTCTTATTGCTGAAAATAACAGTCATTGTTCATGTTGCTTTTATTTCTCACTGCTGAAAATAACAGTTGTTATTCATTTTTACTTTTATTTCTCATTGCTAAAATAATGCTCATTATGTCAAATAAGGACTGCTATAGCTTAGGGAATTGAGCCTATAGCGAGTGATAGAAGACATTTCTACATGGGCTAACATTATACTGCTCCATGATGCAAGGTATTCTTGTTTGGGATTACATTCAGTGGAGTTTTTAGGATATGGCAGGCAGGACACGTGCCCTGGGCGCCATTTGGAGGGGAGCGCCTCGTCAGTCAGGGAGAGTGTTGGTGTTTGCCTCGTTAGCTAAGCTGTGCCCCATTCATATGTCTCATCAGTGCAGACCCTCAATGACAGACAGCATAGCTGATTGCTGCTGTTACATACAAACAAAGAGCTGGGGCAGGGGAAGTTACACTATTCATTTCCTTTACCGGGCTCTGACTGATGAATCATGTAATGCAGAGCTGGGCAGAGGAAGTGAATAGTGTAAGCATTCCTCTACCCTGTCTGCCTTTTTACAATCAAACACCTCTCCTCATGCCTGGGACCGGGAGACCGATTGGCTTTGGTGTCATTGCAATCAATGCAGGTCCGCACTGATGGGGCCGGCATAATTTTGTTAAGATTCTATTAGGATGCAAAAATATCTTTGCTAGTACACTCCATATACCATGCTGTACATTCCCTATTCCACACCGCTTTATTCTATATCCAATGCTGTACATTCCCTTATTCCCCACTGATTTATCCATATTCAATGCTGTATGTTTCCTGTTCTTTCTCTGGCTCATTCCAAATGCAATGATGTGCGTTGCTTATTTCACATTGCTTTATTCCATATCCAATGCTGTATGTTACCTATTCCACATCGTGCCATTCTCCATGCCATGCTGTATGTTCCCTATTGCACACCACGTCATTCTCTATGCCATGCTGTATGTTCCCTATTCCAAACCACCTCATTCCATTTGCCATGCTGTATGTTCCCTATTCCATACCGTCTCATTCCATATGCTATGCTGTATGTTTCCTATCCCACATCACCTCATTCTGTATGCCATGCTGTATTTTCCCTATTCCATACTGCCTCATTCCATTTGCCATGTTGTACTTTCCCTGTTCCACACTGCCTCATTCCATATGCCATGCTGTACGTTCCCTGTTCCACACTGCCTCATTCCATATGCCATGCTGTACGTTCCCTGTTCCACACTGCCTCATTCCATATGCAATGCACTATGTTCCCTGTTCCACACTGCTTCATTACATTTGCCATGCTGTATGTTCCCTGTTCCACACTGCCTCATTACATTTGCCATGCTTTACATTCCTTATTCCACACCGCCTCAATCCATATGCCATCCTGTGCGTTCCCTATTCTGCGTCACTCATTCAATACACATTATTATATTCCACACCACTTCATTCTGTACACTGTACTGTACATTCCTTATTCTGCACCAACCGTACACACCCAGCAGCTCTAGTGTGTTTTGTGTGTCTGGGTATGCTAGCTAGCAGCCTCTGTATATGTGTCAGGGTGTGCGAGAACTGGGATGTCAGATGTTTTCACAGGGACACAATTTCAGTACTTGCCATTGACATAGATACACCTCTGTCTACAGCTCTGCCTTTAATTGAATAATGATGGCTTGCTGTGCCCGCCTGGCTTCCATTTACGTTTATATTATCAGAAGTTATATAAGTATAGTCACCAGTTCTCCTGTATTGTAGTCTCCATTTCTCATCGTGACTATCAAAATTCTGCAGTGTTCTAATATCTGTATTGAATAATGATTAATGCTTTAGTGTATCACTAGGCAAAACCTTGGATAAGGTGGGGAAAAGTTAAACCTTCTGTTATGTTTATATTGCTGTCTATGTCTGCATTGGGGAGATTCAACCCTCTTTTTGTACTGGTTGCCATTGTCACTGAGCAAAGAAGTGATGGGAAATTCAAGTTGTCACCACACAAGAAGAGAGGGCATATTTTCCAATGGGGACACATGTTGGGGGAACAACTATCTAGGAGGGGAATTCCGCTCACGTTGGGATACTTCCACTGACTACCGGTTGCATCTCTTAGACAGAAAGTGAAGGGAAAGTGGTCCCAGTGGTACACATATAGCAAGCAAGAAACCTGGCAAAGGTTTTAACTCTTCACGAACATAGAGATACTAGGGATATACTGTCTTTGAATATAGAGTAAGGGCTATCATGGTAAGCTCTTGTGTGCTGAACCAAGGTTATGGTGCATTTCATTGTCATTTAATATAATTTAATTGAACTCCATATTGCTTAGTGCACTTGTATCCATAAAATAAAAATATTTTATCATGCTTATTGTGCTTTGCAGCCTGCAAAATAAATGTATTAAGGCCACACCTCCAGACACCGATAATGTGAGCATTTTGACCCATTAAATTGAAATGTTATAGATTAGTCTAACTGTAACGTTCACTTGACTCACATCGACGGAGGCCTGAATATGTACCAGTTACCATGGCAACCAAATATATGTCCTGGTGATTGAAGTCCACAGGTGTCAACGCGCTAACTCTCACATAATCAGCAGAGATAGGTCATATTTGACTTTAAGCTTAGCTGGTACTCACATCTTATCACATTATGACCTCCTGATGCTGACCTGTAGTGTTGTTTCATCATACAAAATGAGTATCTGTGGCAGATATGTGGTGATTAGTGTTATAACTATGAAGAAGAAACAGTGGACTTTAAATATAGCACCCAAGACAGATCTATTGCACAAAAAGATTTCTTTGTATAACAATGAACAAATGTTATTATTAAAAAATAGTAAAAATCAAAATAGATAGTAAAAACATATACCGGTAGATATACAATATATACATAGGTTGACCCATATTTTTAGTAAAATTACACTCTGGAAATTACACTCTGGATTTGTCAGTTTACAAAGTGTTTGATTATATGTGTCTGAGCAGTTGGTAAGACCAAAGGTTGTTGCCAGAGACATATCTACAAAAAATTTCACCCCTGGCTTCCCGCCCAGCTCCTGGCAACCAGTGACATCACAGGAGAACCAGTGACGTCACTGGTTGCCAGGAGCAGGATAGGATGTCGGCCAAAGGTTACACATCTCCCCGTCCGGTTCTTGGCAACCTGGGACGCTCTGGCCAGCATCCTGCCCAGCTCCTGGCAACCAGTGACCTTTATTAATTCCAGGATCCGGGTGGGACGCCAACCAGAGTTTTATTTTGTTAATTGTGATTCATTCTTAAGGTATGTCAGTGTTTCTGAAAGATCTGTTTAAGAGCTTGATCATTGTATTCAGTAATCATCTGGGTTTTGCTAAATTTGGCCTTGATATCACTCTGATAAAGAAGTAGATCTCGTGGGCTACCCTTTGCAGGATTGTAGGCGTTCTTCAAGCCTTTTTGAATATAACCTTGTTGTTGCATGAGGCGAGCTTGGAGTTTTCTTGCCTCACTTTCAAAATTACTATCATTTGAATCATTTCTTTTAATATGTAAATATTGTCCTACTGGTATACTTTAAATCAGATGCATGGAATTTTGCATGCAAAATTGTATACCCATTACTGGGTTTTCAAAATAATTGTGTTTTCGATTTTCTAATCCACATCTTTTGGATGATTAAGTCCAAAAAGGAAACATTGTGTCTCTCAAATATCTAATGAATTATAAATGTAAATGATTCCTATTCAACAATACCACATTACCCCGCTATCTGCTGACTTTGGATCACAGGAAAACCAAAAGAGTAATAAAGCCAACAATAGATTTGGCTTTACTTCTCTTTAACAAGGATATGTGTTCTTATTCAGTAAGTTGTCCCCTTTTATAGAGCACATCTTCTCTTCCAAGAATAGGAACTTTTACTCCCCAATATAATCAATATTTCTTGAAAAGTTTACTTCAACAAATGCTTTCTTTATTTTACAACATCTAAAAAAATGACTTAAAAATTAGTAGCCTATTGAAAGATGAAATAATAAAACCAGTTTATGTAGCAATATTCTCATTCAATACAGAGATTTCCCCCTGCTGTACTTTTTCTGCCATTAGATGTCCTCAGTCTTATGGCCAGCATCATTCAACCCATTGTGCCTCTTGGCTTTCTTGAGGCTGCCTCGAAATTTTCACACAGCATCAAGACTTTCTACGGTGTAGGCCGGCCACCAGTACCATGGAAACTAAATTAATCCAGGGAGGGGGGGATCCAGGGGCGTAACCACTGATCATGGGGCCCCATAGCAAAATTTTGATGGGGCCCCCCTGCAACCTCCCTACTGTCAATGATAGGGATCCATAAAGAAAATATGCCCCATCTGGGCCTGCGTTGCTGCAGGGGCTGTAGCTCCTGATGTGATGGTAGGAAAATGTGAAGGAGGGTACTGAGAACTCTGATGGTATTGGGGCTTCTGATGTGAAGAGGTCTCCTGATGTGAAGAGGTCTCCTGATGTGAAGAGGGCTCCTGATGTGAATGGGAAACTCTGGTGTGAAAGAGGGGCTATGATGTGAAGGGGACTTCTGATGTGAAAGGGTGGGATTTGATATGAAGGAGGGCTCCTGATTTGAAAGGGGAAACCCCACTTTTTTTGTGGGAGGTTCCCCCTTAGAAACCATTACATTGTAGACTAGGGTGCCTTAAGATCTGGCAAACTTTTAAAGGCTGCCGTGACTAAAAAAAAGGTTGAGAAATGCTGGCTTATCTTACTGCTGTTTAAAGCTGGCTATACACTATACAAATTTCATCCAGTTCTTGATGATCGATGGATCAGCTTATCGAAGGAGCCAGTTTGAAAATTTTCGAATGAACAGGCATTCTGACAGTGACCGGCTGCCCTCAGAATACAATGCAAGCAGCGGGAGATTCCTTGATCAACGCTCATAAGCTTTGATGGAGGAATCTGTTATATTTTCTTTGTGCAGCCCGCAAGTTGAACGAAGAAAATATTACAGTGTATGTCCAGCTTAAGTAACTGTAGCAGCTAACCTACCCTCATTCTAGTGGCTTATCTACAAATGTCTACATTATACAAAAAGGATGCTTGTAAAAAATGAGAACGTCACATTAAATATTATTTTAATGTAAACACTACTATTGTAACTCAAAATATGTGCTCGCTTAGAATGCTTTCTCTTTAAACTGTACTCCCATCTCTCTAAAGAAAATGTACAGTTGAGTGGGTGAACAGAACCTTCACAGGTTTTGGATTGTATGGAAGAGCTTCCCTCTTTGTTCAGACTTTGCACAAAGGCTGTGTGGTATTTAGCTCTGCTTTTTTTTCTTATTCCTTTACTTGTTTACATATGTAAAAAAAATTTTTTGCTCATGTCAGTTTCAATGGAAAATACTGTCTTGTGGCATGTCCCTCTCCTATAAAATATTAATATTCATTTTTTTCTAGATTAGGACCAATTTTCCAGAACCTGTCATCCTCCATTCCTTTATTTGGAATATACTTCTCTGATTTGCTCAATTTAAAGCTGAACTACAGGCAGATACAAAAAAGTTAAATAAAGTTCAGTGTTCTTTAGAATCAATTGATGTATTTTAAACAGCCCTGGTAAAAGTACCTAATGAGTATTTATATTAGCTGCCTGTAATCTCACTCACAGAAGGAATAAGACAAAGAGAGCTAGAGCCAGCAATGTTAGACAGTTACATTCTATAGCATTGCACAGTACTTCAAGTCTAACACAGGGACGTACTTGCAGGATGGCAGAGCATAGGCAATGGCATATGACCTCATCTGTTGCCCCTTTATTGCCCAGTCAGCAGCCTTGAACAGATAAAGATGACAATGCTGTGTTTCCTAAATGTAACAGGAAATATGATATTACCCTCCTTGCTATGCATAATTAAAGGAGTGCCAAGGATGCCTACCCCTGTTTTAGTCCATCCATAGCCCAGTGCTAAGATTGTCTGTGCTGCTTCAGCTGTGGAAATCCTAGGAGCATTGTAGACATGCTCTGTAATCCCTAGATTTGTAGTAGGGTGTTGTGAGGAAATTTCTATGTGTAGGCAAGTAATTTGTATTGTATTCATTGGAAAACAGCAGGAACCGAATAGGATGCCACATATAAAGTGTACTCAGTTGATAAAAAGGACATGTTTTGACAGCTTCCTATTTCCCCTTCTTTAAAACGGGCCATATGTGAAAAGAGCTTTTGCTGGATGTGACAAAGGATCAGAGAATTGCCTGTTTTCATTAGGATCACTGGAGATGCAAGTTCAAACAATGACTGGAATGGTTCTCCTTAGAGATTTTCCAGCACGCTTGATCATCTCAACAACTGATGCCAGGGACTTTTGTCACCCAAAGGCACTCAATTTTACTTTGTTAATCCCAACATTACCCAAATACTGCTAACCATGCTTGGACTGGTTACATTACTAGTCAACATTGTTTTGGACATTGACAACCAAATTTAAAAAATCCAACTAGTCTCAGATAATAGTTACCAATACCCTTCATTAATATTCATTTCATAAGCAAAACATGGTGTATGGTGCACAGATCCTGAATGAGGTGCCAACCCCTAGTTAAGTCACAATAAAGAGGAAAGAAAAGTGGGGGTTTTTTGGGCACCCATTGAAAGGTACCAATAAACTTCGAACAACAGTTATGTATAAAAAATATATTTTTAATTGATTAGATACAAAGAGTAAAAAGCATCAGTGAGTGCATATAAATATAAAAACACAACACACAATTTGATGAGACCCTCCTAAGTAGTCTCAGATAATAGTTACAAATACACTTCATTAATATTCATTTCATAGTCACCATTCCTGGATTGAATTTTACATTAGACACACTGTATCATCATTTACTGTATAAATAAAAATATGTTTCGACTTTTTGAATAGTCACATCCTGAAAAGTGAAAAAAAATTTAATCAGATTATCGAGTCAATGGGGGGGGAATTTATCAAAACTGGAGCAGACAGAATCTGGAGCAGTTGTCCATAGTAACCAATCAGCTTCTCTCTTCAGCTTTGAAAATAAAAGATCAAAGCTGATTGGTTGATATGCACAACTGCTCCATATTTTGTTTGATCCAGTTTTGATAAATTCCCCTCAATTACTCTGTTCCAATCCATTCAGGTGTTGGCTTCTATGAAAAAAAAAAAAATCATAAAATGGTTACTTGCTTTCACAACAGAATTTTGTTGATATACAATATATCCTGATCAAAAGAGATTTCAGAAGATCCAAGAAGAAGAGCATAGGAATGTACATACAGATGATATGTTGAGGCTGTCTATATACTGTACATGTAATATGTCATCAGTAAGTCAAGAATGATAACTTCAGGGTTTGGCAGTAAAAATGTAAATAGAATCTTGACATAATAAAGTCTGTGTTTTGCACGTAGACTTCTAAGTGTGTATAGTGCAAGCTGTTTCTTTTTAGCTTTGGGCAGAGTATGCAAGGGTCAAAACCCCCGCAGTTTATTTTTTGCTATTTGTGTCCTGTTGGGGAGATTTCTTTTCACTTCCTGTCTTAGATACACAAAATGAAGTGAGAAGAAATCCCTAAAAAGAGTCTACCTATTGTGGACACAGGCAGCATTTTAAATTTGACATGGGTTCTAATCATTCTCTATATTATCCAAAGCATAAACATTTTTGGCTATACATACACTTTTATGAAATTGTTTGGGCATATTCTGGTAAAGATTTAAAAAGCCCAACTGAAGTTTTTTATGATGGCATAGCTGTGAAGGTGCTCAACTCAGTGAAGGTGTACTCACACCTACTTGTATTGCAGAGAAGGGGGGACGGTATCTGAAAAGATCTTTTAAAGGGGGGCAGAAGTACTCTGATGTAAAAGTGGGGGGTTCTGATGTGAAGGGGGCTTTAATGTTTTAGGGGGATCTAATTTGTTTTGTGTTTTTGCATGGTATCCCCCCTTAAAACCCATTACATTTTAGATTAGGGTACCTCCAGATTTTGGATACTTTCAAAGGGTGCCTTGACTGAAAAAAGGTTGGAAAACCTTGTGTTAGTACACAATCCGAGCATCTGCTTCTGTGACTTTGATTAGGCTTTAAAACATGACCAAACATTTCTTTAAAATTAGGCTTTCAAAAGTGACAGTGCTTATAAATTTACATTTACACAATATAAATATTGTGCAAAATGTTTTTCTTGACAAAGAGACAGTTCTATTTGCTTGCACTGAACTAGATGATAGAAGAGCTTATTAGGGAATTTATTATGTTCAGGTCCTACTCCTTAGTGGTTTTGTTATTTTTCCTTAGGTCAGTATCATTTTTTGTCATTGCACTAAATGGTTTTTTACAGTATGCCATGTAATTCCAGTTCGTATTTATTTTTTTATTGTTATTCCCAAAGGCTCTTGTATAGACTTCCATTTCTTGTTTTCTTTTTGTTTCTAAAAATGTTGACATTCACTGTATGATAATGAAAAAAGCTTTGCTCAGGTTTGTTTAATGATTCCATATAATTAGAGTAGATGAATATATTTTTAATCCAAGTGATTTGCAGTGTCAGTCATGCTTAAAAATGTGTGCTGGGACTTTATAAACTCTTCAAAACACTTTTGAGGGAAACAAAGTTGTGTTAGTTCAATGACCAGCAAGTAGTTATGATTTTCTCCTCTAAATCGTGTCACTCATTTTTGTTTCATGGTTCTCTTTCACTGATAGCAGTTTTACATATCTATACTTTAGCAAGTGCTCATTATCAGGCAAACCTGGCACCAAGTCAAATCATTCAGTGAATTATTAATGCTATCCAAAAAAACATTGCCCCAATGTTATGGTCAGACAGTGCACCTGATTTACCAGTGCTTTGTCCACCCAGGTAAATCAACAGATTTAGTTTAATTCACTCCCTTCCAGCAGCACATACCAACCTTTCCTCCACGTTCCAGTCAGTTGATGGGAGCAGGAGAACCTGCCTGGTGTAAATCCTAAGTGGGTTAAGGCTTGGCAATGAGCACTAGGCTGGCGCAGGAAGTAATTCACATGCTCCTTCATACCCGGGTATTTTTCTTTACTCACAGCAGCTGCATGGAGCAGCGGAGGAACGCAAGAAAGGTAAATATGTATGCCTTTCAACTGTCCCTCATTTAGAACCAAAGTCCTCTGTCCATCTTTCCTCATTCGTCCCTCATTTTGGTTTGATATTATTCTGCACTAAAATCTTAATCTTATCTCTTAATTACCTTGTTCGCTATTTTGAAAAGCCAGTGATGAATAAAAGAAAAGTAATGGTTAAAAAAGAAAATTCCGGGTTTAAACAATAATTTTTGGCATTTAAATTAATTCAATGGTCCACATAACTGGGGATATGGCAGGGGTGTGTCCATTGCCTAAATATTGTTCATTGTGCTAGAAAGTTTCCCTCTTTCTCTTCTCAGAAAGTTGGGAGGTACGGTGTATGTACTGCTGTGAACTTGTTGCTTTGTCCTGCATTGCCAAAACACAACATGTTTTCATTTGTTTTTTAATGTAAATGTGGGTGGGATTGCCACGTTTATATACTGTAGAAACTCGCTTGCTCAAGGGTGGGATTCATTCCTTTCTGGGATATCACAATATGTTTAAAATATGGGGGCATTCCTGGAGTATGCATAATTTAGAAAGGGTGTTCAAACCTGTAAACTTCAGTTAAGGTCCTAAAGCAACAACATCTTACTAGCTATACTTACAGTTAGATAATGTTCCAGCATGGCCTTAGACCCTGAAAATCCAGGTCAATCTATAATGCACTTAGGGCTGCTATGGTCCCCTATGCACCCATACATGCTCCCCCTGCCTATCTATTGGACACAGTATGAAGCACAACGTTAAGGTCCAATGGTCCAATAGGGAGGTGTGGCTAGCTAAAAGGGAAATTCATAGTGTATTACAGAATGATCCAGGTCTTCACATTCACAGGCTGTAAGGACATTAACTAACTGTTGTGCAGGCACCAGCATATGTGTTCAATAAGATCCTCCTTTTGCTACAGGGCCCTGCCAGAGGCCACAGGCCTCTAAAAAAACAAACTGCCAACTCACAAAATAATGGATCTGGAAGTGCTTGTATTGGTAGGCAGAGGGATGGTTAGGCATTCCTGGGTATGGCCTTCTCCAGAAAGTCAATATTAGTCAACCTACATGTTACCTTTCTGAACATGTGCATGAAAGATACTTTACTGTCCCCTACTACTGCGGAACCTTCTCCCAGAGTGCTTCTGTACAGGGGCGTACAAGAGGCTGATAACAAGTCCAATTCAGGCACTTATGGTAGTTGCATTTAAAAACAACTAAACACATGTATTTATTTTTATGAGTACAAACCTGTTTTTGTATTTATTCATTGTTATTATATTTATTTATTTGAAACAAATCTGTTTAGAATATCATTTTATAGTGGCAAGCTATGTTTTCGGAAGGGTGGCATTTGTGGGGCTTCTGATTGTGCCACAGATAGAGCACTTAGTAAGTGCATTCTGTGGTACAATGCAGCATAATCCCTCTGCATTACGTTTAAAGAGCTCTGATGTGACAAGTTACATCATCAGCATTTACTGTGGGTTCCAGCAGCCATCTTTGAACAGGGTTGGTGCACTCCTACCCTGCTTCCATCTGCAGAAATAGATCACGGTGTCCTTTTGCTCAGAAGGCCATGACAGTTATATTTTTGAGATACATTTGTGGAACTGCACAAATTCCATAAAAGGTGTGCGGGGGAAATTATATGAAATGCATTTTTACCAAATATAAGAAACACCTTATATGTCCTGAAATCTGCTGCCATCTTAAAGCCCTAAAAACAGTGTAATATGTTAGGGCGACTACAAAAGCAAAAAGTTAGGAGGTTTGAAATCAGCAAAAAAAAAAAGCCCTGAAAAGGAGAAGAATAAAGGAAAAAGACTATGGAGCTGCCGTGGTTAGCCAAGGCTAGAGTCTATCCATTTCACCTCATTGCTGACTGTATCCTGATGTACAACCCTTGTAATTTTAACATGTACTGTCTCAGTTACTCCTACATTTCCTATTCTTGTTTCCTATTCATCCCCCTTCAATTTTTTTGGAGCATATTATCCAGATCTTTGTATGCTTTCACATTATCTTTTATCCCTTGTGCAATTTCCTCTCAGGAACATCCACTAGAGTATTAATCCTTTCACTGCAGCGCTGGTCCATGTACTGGAGACAGCCATGTCATGTCTGTGCATTTTATTATTCTTTTCTGTATTGATGGCGTTTAACCCCACAGTATGCATAATATTTTGAGCACTTTACGGCCATAGTACTCAATATACAATATTAGTATTATATAAATAAATAT